>NW_026867947.1:676372-752797 GCF_020745735.1 Hemiscyllium ocellatum
ACACTGAGCTGGGTGGAGAGCTCAGACCATGCTCGGTAGGTTTGGTGGTGTGGCCCCCTCTGGGAAGAGAATGTTCCTTCTCTGTGCTAGCCCATCCACCAGGACCTCCATACCCCTGTCGACAAACCGTGTTGTAATTGCCTCTTATCTGCCATGCTTGGGGTAAACTGTGCAGGTCAGCTCTGAACTGAGGAAGGTCAGCTGCGTGTCCCTTGGCCTTTTAAAGGTGGCACCAATGCCAGGGATCATGGAATATCTGTGGGCATCCAGACGATGGTGAGTACCTCCAGCCACGATGGTTTGTAGAATCGGGCTGGTATTGAATGAGTGGGACACCATGAGGTGTGATGGGTCGTTAATGAAGTGAGTTAGATAAGTTAGCACCAGGAAACTAGCTCAGCCTCGTGTAGACGATCCCTCTGTCACGCTCAACGGAAATGCCACTGAGATAAATTATTGTTAGATTCAGCCCAATGGGTCGAAGTCTGTTCTGACCCAACTCCCATTTACAAAGCTGCAGAACAAATGTTAATCCAAAACTCTCCTGAAATCAAACCAATATCCTGTTCCCCCATCATTCCACGAAGCACTGGCTCATGTTACAGGATACTGTCGAAATGTCGGCATTTCAGCATTCTAGAAACTGCGATCACATCCTTCCATTACATTAGGAGAACGTGAGGACTGCATGATGAGAACGTGGGAGGCTCACTGTGTTGAATGACCTACTCCTTTCCCAATGTTTGGATGCAGTCTGTGTGAAAGATCTGTCAGTATTATCACAAGCTATCAGATGTTAGGAAGGGGGTCTCTGTAAGGTTGACAGGCCTGTGTTTACCTTTTCCGATGCAGAAGTTGGTGCCGAGTGTTCTGTCCGGTTTTATCCTTTAAAACCTCGAAGCAGTTTGATACAATTGAATGCCTTGCTTGGCTGTTTCAGAGACCATTGAAACCTGTGTCTGGAGTCGCTTTTAGGTTAGACCAGGAAAACACGGGAGATTCACTTCTTGAAAGTACATTGGGGAAACAAATTGGTGTTTCCAATTGACATTGGGTTCAAGGTCATTATTACTGACACCAGATTTTAGATATCGATATTTTGTTAACTGTTATTAACGTCCACCAGCTGTCAGAGCATTAGCCTGGTCTGGATTAGTAATCCAGTGACATTTCCATTGCCACCTAGGGAGCTATTGCAAACCACGCTGAGCAATTTATTTCTGTGCTGCTTGACAACTTTGTCAAAAAGAACACCCAGCCATTTGACTGTCATGATGGAATGGAGGGGGTGATGTTGGTCATACTGTAATTATTCTCTTCTTAAGGGAGTTGTAAAAGTTGTGCAATTTTCTACATTGCCAGATAGATGTCAGAATTGGAACTGGAATGAAACAGCTTCCCCAGGGACACGGCTTGTTGGACATTGCCTTTGTCATGTCTACTGTGTTCAGGATGTTTCTTCATGTCACATAGAGTAGCATACCACTGGTCACAAGCCTCCAGTTTGAAAAGCAACCCTCCACTGCCATCTGTAATTCTGTGGGCATACTGATGAGGTGAGTTAAGTCATTGACTCAACACTTCTGGCTGAGTATTTACAATTTGTCTCATTGCACAACACCCTTTTACATAATCATCTGAATCCTCAGGAAAGGCTGAGGCACTTAGGGCTGTTTTCATTGGAGAAAAGAAGGTTGAGAGGTGACTTGATAGAGGTGTACGACATGATTAGGGGTTTAGATAGGGTTGACCATGAGAACCTTTTTCCACGTATGGAGTCAGATATTACGAGGGGACATAGCTTTAAATTAAGGAGTGGTAGATATAGGACTGATGTTAGGGGTAGATTCTTTACTCAGCGAGTCGTGAGTTCATGGAATGCCCTGCCAGTAACAGTGGTGGACTCTCCCTCTTTATGGGCATTTAAACGGGCATTGGATAGGCATATGGAGGAAAGTGGGCTAGTGTAGGTTAGGTGGGCTTGGATCGGCGCAACATCGAGGGCCGAAGGGCCTGTACTGCGCTGTATTTTTCTATGTTCTATATTCTTTCTATGTTCTTTCCAGTATGTGCTACCTTCTGTGTTTAGAGTGAACACATGTCACTCTGTTTATCTCCCTGACTAACAGTAAGAACTCTTTAGTGTCAGTGATGCCAGCTTTATGTCATTTCAGAGACACGGAAATTGTGCTGTAGAACATAGAACATAGAACAATACAGCACAGAACAGGCTGTTCGGCCCACGATGTTGTGCCAAACTTCTGTCCAAGATTAAGCACCCATTCATGTACCTATCCAAATGCCGCTTAAAGGTCGCCAATGATTCTGACTCTACCACTCCCACGGGCAGCGCATTCCATGCCCCCACCACTCTCTGGGTAAAGAACCCACCCCTGACATCTCCCCTATACCTTCCACCCTTCACCTTAAATTTATGTCCCCTTGTAACACTCTGTTGTACCCGGGAAAAAAGTTTCTGACTGTCTACTCTATCTATTCCTCTGATCATCTAATAAACCTCTATCAAGTCACCCCTCATCCTTCGCCGTTCCAACGAGAAAAGGCCGAGAACTCTCAACCTATCCTCGTACGACCTATTCTCCATTCCAGACAACATCCTGGTAAACCTTCTCTGCACCCTCTCCAAAGCTTCCACATCTTTCCTAAAGTGAGGCGACCAGAACTGCACACAGTACTCCAAATGTGGCCTAACCAAAGTCCTGTACAGCTGCAACATCACTTCACGACTCTTGAATTCAATCCCTCTGCTAATGAACGCTAATACACCATAGGCCTTCTTACAAACTCTATCCACCTGAGTGGCAACTTTCAAAGATCTATGTACATAGACCCCAAGATCCCTCTGTTCCTCCACCTGACTAAGAACCCTACCGTTAACCCTGTATTCCGCATTCTTATTTGTCCTTCCAAAATGGACAACTTCACACTTGGCAGGGTTGAACTCCATCTGCCACACCTCAGCCCAGCTCTGCATCATATCTAAGTCCCTTTGCAAACGACAACAGCCCTCCTCTCTGTCCACAACTCCAACAATCTTTGTATCATCTGCAAATTTACTGACCCACCCTTCGACTCCCTCATCCAAATCATTAATAAAAATTACAAACAGCAGAGGACACAGAACTGATCCCTGCGGAACTCCACTTGTAACTGGGCTCCAGGCTGAATATTTACCATCTACCACCACTCTCTGACTTCGACCGGTTAGCCAGTTTTCTATCCAATTGGCCAAATTTCCCTCTATCCCATGCCTCCTGACTTACCGCATAAGCCTACCGTGGGGAAACTTATCAAATGCCTTACTAAAGTCCATGTACACTACATCCACTGCTCTACCCTCATCCACATGCTTGGTCATCTCCTCGAAGAATTCAATAAGACTTGTAAGGCAAGACCTACCCTTCACAAATCCGTGCTGGCTGTCCCTAATCAAGCAGTGTATTTCCAGATACTCATAAATCCTATCCCTCAGTACCATTTCCATTACTTTGCCTCCCACAGAAGTAAGACTAACAGGCCTGTAATTCCCGAGGTTATCCCTATTCCCTTTTTTGAACAGGGGCACAACATTCGCTACTCTCCAGTCCCCTGGTATCACCCCCGTTGACAGTGAAGACGAAAAGATCATTGCCAACGGTACTGCAATTTCCTCTCTTGCTTCCCACATAATCCTAGGATATATCCCGTCAGGCCCGGGGGACTTGTGTCTCCTCAAGTTGTTCAAAATGTCCAACACATCTTCCTTCCTAACAAGTATCTCTTCTAGCTTACCAGTCCGTTTCACACTCTCCTCTTCAACAATACGGTCCCTCTCGTTCGTAAATACTGAAGAAAAGTACTCATTCACGACCTCTCCTATCTCTTCCGACTCAATACACAATCTCCCACTACTGTCCTTGATCGGACCTACCCTCGTTCTCGTCATTCTCATGTTTCTCACATACGCATAAAATGCCTTGGGGTTATCCTTGATCCTATCCGCCAAAGAGATAACCGTGAGAATAGATAGGGTTAGGACAATGGATGATCTGTATACGGACTTTAATAAGACGATTAACAAGGTCCCATACAGCAAGTTAGTCAGTGAGTTTAGGTGACATGGGCTCCAGAGAGAGCTATCCAATTGGATTCAAAATTGGCTCGATGGTAGGAAGCAGAGCGTGATGGTTGAAGCTTGTTTCTCAGACTGGAGGTCTGCAACTAATGGTGTGCCACAGGTGTCGGTGCTGAGACCTTTGTTATTTGTTATTTGCATAAATGTTCTGAATGTGAATCTACAAGGCATGATGACGGCCATAAGACATAGAAGCAGAAATTGAAATATTCAGCTCATCGAGTCTGCTCCACTATTCAGTCATGGTTCATAAGTATCCGAACCCCATTTTTCTGCTTTCTCGCCACAACCCTTGATCCCCTTGACAATCAAGAATTTGTCCATCTCAGTCTTATATATACTCAGTAATCTGGCCTCCACAGCCTTCTGTGGCATTGAATTCCATGGATTCACCACTCACTGGCTGAAGAAGTTTCTCTTTATCTCCGATCTAAAAGCTGTTCCTTTTACTCTATGTCTGTGTCCTCGGGTCCTAGTCTATTCTACCAATGGAAACATCTTCACAACATCTATTCTGTTCAGACTATTCAGTATTCGGTATATTTCAATTAGATCTCCCCTCATCCTTCTAAAATCCATTAAGCAAAGATCCAGAGTCCTCAAAGGTTCCTCGTATGTCAAGCTTTTCTTTCCTGGCATCATTCTCGTGAAACTCCTCTGAACACGTTATCTGTTCTGAGATAAGGGGGCCCAAAACTGTGCAACATACTCCAAACACACCCAAGAAGGTTACTACATTTATGGATGATCCAAAATTAGGATGTTTTGTTGATAGCGATGAACGTTATCAGAAATAATAGAGAGATTTTAATTTGATGGGGAAGTGAGCTGAGGATTGGCAACTGCAATTAAATATAGAAAAGTCGGAGGTGTTACACTTTGGAAAGTAAAAGAAAGATAGGGCTAATACAGTAAATAGCCAGGTTCTGAGGAGTGTGTGGAACAGAGTGACCCCGGATCACAAGTGCATTCTTCACTGGAAGAGGAATCACGTGTCGAAAGGGCGGTGAAGAAGGCATTTAGTCTGCTGGCCTTCATCGTTCAAAGCATTGAATATAGGAGTTGGGACATTATGCTACCATTCTGTCAGCCGTTGGTGAGGCCACACTTGGAGTATTGTGTACAGTTTTGGTCACCCTGTTAACCTGAAAAGAGTGCAAAGAAGTTTGACAAGGATGTAGTAGTTATGAAAACTGCACCTACAGCTCCAGCACAGGGATTACCTATTTCATTAAGAAAAAATGAAGACAGTCGCTTTGTCTTGGCTGAAAAAAATAATATCCGGGTTTAGTTTAGATAACGGAGGGGGCTTCCCAATATGAAGCAGGCCTGTCTTTGTGACTACCCTGAATGTATGGGTAGTCCATTACTGCAAAATATGGTCGCACTGGGCTCTTAGGGTAAAAGTTGTTGGAAAGTGGTGGGTCTTTCAGTAAGAGATGTGATTGTTGTCGCAGACTGGTTCCTTCCATCCCACAATTGCGAAGATGGAAGTACTATTACGGGTCTCATAGTAAGGTGTGTGCCATTATCAATATCACAAAGAGCCTGAATACCCACAATAACAGAGACACACTCCTCCAGTAGGTATATGCATGAGATGCGAGGAGCCACAGGGAAGCAATAGCGGTTGATACATTGTGACAAAGCACATGGAATAAACATAGTCACATTCACTTAAGTGCACCTCCATTCTGTACAGTTGTAACAAATTGGATAGGCTTCCCCGGACTTATTGTAGGAAGTCCACAAGCTAGCAGGTGGGGATAAGTAATAATCAAAGGAAATATTATATCCAATAAATGCCTAACACGTATTCCATACTCCGTAGTTGGGATTCGAGAGGGGGAAAGGGGTCAAAGAACCCTTTGCTGATGTGAGGGCGTGACAGACCACTTCATGCTGGCTGAATATTTTATGATGACTTTGTGAAAGCAAATTGTGAGTGAAGGACTACATCTCCCCGTTTCTCCTTTGTGACGTGCCGATTTAAGCCTCTTTGAGTAGAGGCAATGTTTACCAGGAATACCGAAAGGACAACTGAAATCAAACTGGCACAAAACACCTTGACTGGGTAAAGACCATTGAGACTTGTTCTGTGAATGTACTGTCCGATCTTCTTGGTGCAGTTGACCATTGCGGCAGTCATTCTTGGTAACATTCCATGCATCAAAGGAATCAGTTTCTCGGGCACGTAAGGACATCTTTTCAGCTCAAACACTGCATAGTTTCTGTTTGCTCTGGATCACACGGATAAACAGCTCCCTCTTCAGCACGAATCCCGGTGGCAACGAGTCCACACAACAGACTAAGTTCTATCTTAATCATAATGCCGTTCTGCATTAAGGATCAGTGTATGTAAAACAGAAGAATAATTACGAATCGGAACATGCAGCTATATCATAGTAGACTAGTTTGTTACAAACTGATTCCGGTTTGTCTTCAAGTTCCCATCATCTCCATTTCCATCATCATCACCACCACAATCCACTCCATCACACCCCCCGACCCCGGAAGGGTCTCATCTAATGACTTTGGAATGATGAAGGTGAACCCAGGCGGAATGCCCGGCGACCTTTACAGCAGTCAGACTGGTGTGGAAACCCTGGAAGGGCCTTTGCCATTGAGGTTGGAGGCTGCAGCTTGTGCAAATCATGATGAGAATAAAAGAGTTAGGAGATTCAACAGTTGGGATATTGTTGAGGGAGGGGAGCTTCTCATGAGTAGCACAGACCTTAGAGTGAAGATGTCCCAAAACTTTGGTCAAAGAAAGAACACAGGAGGACATATCCTTAGTCATGTGTTTGAAAGGAATAGGGGAGGAAGCATCATCCCAAGGCGAGAGGAAGCTCGACCTCGGATATTTCGGCTGGGGACAAGCGAGTTTTCCCTACAGGAGTTCCTTGTAGGTGGAACAATAACACCACCCTAACCCAGGAAAGACCTGTCTCAGAAGTCCATTTGGTAAGTTTAGTTTTCAGACTCTGGTCACCATGCACCACAAGCCCTGCAGCCTGTGGGCAATAAGCACAATGAAGTTGGTGGTGTATCCCAAAATGAGAGCAGAATTCCTCATTAATATCTCCAATGAAATGGGGGGCATTGTCAGAACGTGGAAAAAAGCAAATACCAAAGCAGGTAATAATCTCCTTGAGTAAAATATTTACAACAATTTTAGCAGTAGCGTTGAAGTGGGGTAAGCTTCAACCCATCAAGGAGAAAAAATCAACAATGACCAAAACATACTTGCAGTGCTGACAACTTTGCAACTCTATGAAGTCTTAAAAGCTTCTTTTGCAGTTGGCATTAGTTTGTCAGAGGTCGACCCATACTTGTCAGAGAACACAGAACATAGAAAGCACAGCACAGAGCAGGCCCTTTGACCCACGATGTTGTGCCGAGATTTAATCCTAATATAAAATATAGTAACAACCTACGCACCCCTCAACTAACTGCTATCCATGTGCATGTCCAGCAGTCGCTTAAATGTCCCCAATGACTCTGCTTCCACCAATACCTCTGGTAACGCATTCCATGCATTCACAACTTTCTGTGTCAAAAAGTAACTACCTCTGACATCTACTTTATACCTTCCTCCTAACATCTTCAAACTATGAGTTCTGGAACCAGTCAATCCTGACCTGGGGAAAATTCTCTGGCTATTGACTCTATCTATTCCTCTCTTTATTTTGTACATCTCTACCAGCTCTCCTCTCTTCCTCCTTCTCTCCAAAAAAATAATTCCGAGAGTATTCAACCTTTCTTCATAAGGCAAGCCCTCCAGTCCAAGTAGCATCCTGGTAAACCTTCTTTGCACCCTCTCCCAAGCCTCTGTATCTTTCCTATAGTAGGGTGACCAGAATGGACACAATATTCCAGGTATTGACTCACCAGGGACTCGTAGAGCTGCAGAAAACGGTGCTTAAACTCTATTCTCCGTTAATAAAAGTCAAAATACCATATGCTTTCTTAACAACCTTATCCACTTGTGTGAAAACTTTGAGGGATCTATGTATTTGCACACCCCGATCCTTCTGTTCTTCCACACGGCCAAGAATCCTGTCTTTAATCCTATATTCAGCATTCGAGTTGCACCTTTCAAAATGCATCACTCCGCATTTATCCAGGTTGAACTCAATCTGCCATTTCTCAGCCCAGCTCTGCATCCTGTCTATGTCGTGCTGCAACCTACAGTAGCCCTCTATAATATCGACGACAACTCCAACCTTTGTGTCATCCGCAAATTTACTAAACCATCCCTCAACCTCCTCATCCAAGTCCTTTATAAAAACTACAAACAGCAGAGGGCCAGGTACAGTGCCCTGCGAGACCCCACTCAACACTGTTGTCCAGGCAGAATACTTTCCATCTAGAGCAACTCTCTGCCTTTTGTCAGCCAGCCAATTCTGTGTATATCTGTTGAATGCCTGGAAACAGAATGTTGATGGAAGGTTGTCTGTGTATGTCTGACTAATGGTCGGTGTTAGGGTGGTGCAGGTTTGTGGGTATTTTCTGTATATACCTGCTTAATGACAGGAGACAGACTGGGATGGTCGAAGTTTGTGTGTTTATTTCTGTGTATATCTGCTCAATGGCAGAAGAACAAGGTGGTGGTGGAGGGTTGTGTGTGTGTTTCTGTGTATATCTGTTTAATGGCAGGAGATAGGGTTGTTGTGGAGGAGTCTGTGTCTGATTCTGTGTATATCTATTTAAGGGCTGGAGACAGGATTGTGGTAGAGGGTTGTGCGTGTGTGTTTCTGTGTATATATGCACAATGACAGAAGAACATGGTGGTGATGGAGGGTTGTGTGTGTATTTCTGTGCATATTTGATTGATGACAGGAGACAGGGTGGTTGTGGAGGTTTGTGCGTGTGTTTCTCTGTGTATGTGCTTAATGGCAGGAGACAGGGTGGTGGTGTGTGTGTTTCTGTGTATATCTGTTCAATGGCAGGAGACAGGGTGGTCATGGAGTGTTGTGTGTGTTTCTGCATATATCAATTTAATGGCTGGAGACAGGGTGGTAGTGGAGGGTTTTGCATGTATGTGCGTTTTTGTGTATACCTGTTTAAGGGCAGTAGGCAGGGTGTTCGTGGAAGGTTGTGCGTGTGTATTTCCGTGTATAATTGCTTGATGGCAGGAGACAGGGTGTGAAGGAGGTTTGAGTGAGTGTGTGTGTATGTTTCTGTGAATATGTGCTTAATGGCACGGGACAGTTTGGTGTGTGTATGTTATTGTGTATATCTGTCCAATGGCAGGAGCAGGGTGTTCATGGAGTTTTGTGTGTGTGGGTGTTTCTGCGTATATCCTTTTAATGGCAGGAGACAGGGTGGTGGTGGAGGGTAGATGCCTGTGCTTCTGTTTCTAAGTGCTCACTGGTAGGAGGCAGGGTGGTGGTGGAGGGCTGTGTGTGTGTATGTTTCTGTGTATATTTATTAAATAGCAGGAGACAGGGTGGTGGTGGTGGAAGGTTATGTGTTTGTCTGTTTAATGTTGGTGTTAGGGTGGTGGTGCAGGGATGTGTATGTTTTTCTGTATGTATCTTAATGACAGGAGACAGACTGGTGATGGTGGAGTGTGTTGTATGTGTCTGTTTCTGTGTATGGCTGACTAATTGCAGGAAACAGGCTGGCGGTGGTGCGTTCTATTTGCATGTGTGCTTCTGTGTATATCTGTTTAAGGGCAGGAGACAGGGTGGTGGTAGAGGGTTGTGTGCATGTTTCTGTGTATATCTGTTTTAAAGGCTGGAGACAGTGTGGTGGTGGAGGGTTGTGCGTGTGTGTTTCTGTGTATATCTGATTAACGGCAGGAAACAAGGTGGTGGTCGAGGGATGTAAGTGTGTGTTTGTGTATATAATCTGTTTAATGGCAGGAGACAGGGTGGTGATGGAGGGTATCGTGTCTGTGTTTCTGTGTTTATGTGATTACTGGCAGGAGACAGGATGGTGGTGGAAGGTTGTGTATGCATGCGCGTTTCTGCGTATATCTGCTTCAGGTAAGTAGGCAGGGTGTTCATAGAACATTGAACATAGATCATCACAGCGCAGTACAGGCCCTTCCGCCCTTGATGTTGCGCCGACCTGTCATACCACTCTGAAGCCAATCTAACCTATACTATTCCATGTACGTCCATATGCTTGTCCAATGACGACTTAAATGTACTTAAAGTTGGCGAATCTACTAACGTTGCTGGCAAAGCATCCCATACCCTTACTACTCTCTGAGTAAAGAAACTACTTCTGACATTTGTCCTATATCTGTCACCCCTCAATTTAAAGCTATGCCCCTTTGTGCTCGCTGTCATCATACTTGGAAAAAGGGTTTCCCTGTCCACCCTATCTAACCCAATGATTATCTTATTTGTCTCTATTAAGTCACCTCTCAACCTTCTTCTCTCCAACGAAAACAGCCTCAAGTCCGTCAGACTTTCCTCGGAAGACCTTCCCTCCATACCAGGCAACATCCTATTAAATCTCCTCTGCACACTTTCCAAAGCTTTCGCAACCTTCTTATAATGCGGTGACCAGAACTGTACATAATATTCCAAGTGCGGCCGCACCAGAGTATTGTACAGCTGTGGCATAACATAATAATTCCTGAATTCTATCCCTCTATTAAAAAAATAGTTAAATCACGGTATGCCTTCTTAACAATACAGTCAAACTGGGTGGCACCTTTCAAGGATCTGTGTACCTGCACACCGAGATCTCTCTGCTCATCTACACTACCAAGAAACTTACCATTAGCCCAAAGCTTTGCATTCCGGCTACTCCGACCAAAGTGAATCACCTCACACTTGTCTGTATTAAAATCCATTTTTCACCTCTCAGCCCAGCTCTGCAGCTTATCTATGTCTCTCTGTAACCTACAACATCTTTCGTCACTATCCACAACTCCACCGACCTTAGTGTCATCTGCGAATTTACTATCCCACCCTTCTACTCCATCGTCCAGGTCGTTTATAAAAATGACGAACAGCAGTGGATACAACACCGACCCTTGAGGCACACCACTAGTAACTGGACTGCAGGATGAAAATTTCCCATCAACCACCACTCTCTGTTTCCTTTCAGCAAGCCAATTACTGATCCAAACTGCTATAACTCCCACAATCCTATTCCTCCGCATTTTGTACAATAGCCTACTGTGGGGAACCTTATCAAACGCGTTGCTGAAATTCATATACACCACCTCAACCGGTTTACTCTCATCCAACTGTTCAGTCACCTTTTCAAATACCTCAATATGGTTTGTGAGGCACGACCTAACCTTCACAAAACTGTGCGGACTATCCATAATCAAATTATTATTTTCCAGGTGATTATAAATCCTATCTCTTTTAACCTTTTCCAACACTTTACAAACAACTGAAGTAAGGCTCCCTGGTCTATAATTACCAGGGTTGTCTCTAATCCCATTCTTGAATGGTGAGCCACAATTGCTATCCTCCAGTCTCCTAGCACTATTCTTGTAGACAATAACGATTTAAAGATCAATGCCAAAGCTCGGCAATCTCCTCCCTGGCTTCACAGAGGTTCCTTGGATAAACCCCATCCGGTCCAGGGGACTTATCTACTTTCACACTCTGCAGGATTTCTAATACCTCTTCCCTGTGAATCTCAATCCCACCTAGTCTAGTTGCCTGGATATCAGTATTCTCCTTGGCAACATTGTCGTTTTCTAGAGTGAATACCGTCGAAAAATATTAATTTAGTGCTTCCCCTATCTCCTCTGACTCCTCACACAAATTCCCGTTTATCCTTGATTGGACGTAATCTTACTCTTGTCATTCTTTTATTCCTTAAATACATATAGAAAGCCTTAGGGTTTACCCTGATCTTATCCGCCAACAGCTTCTCATGTCTCCTCCTGGCTCTTCTGAGCTCTCTCTTTCGGTCTTTTCTGGCTACCTTATAACGCTCAAGCGCCTGACTCTTCACATCTCATCCTAAAATAAGTCTCCCTCTTTCTCTTGAGCAGAGATTCCACGTCCTTCGTAAACCCTTCGTAAACAGGGTCCTGCCTGTTGACAGGTACATACTTATCTAGGACACTCAGGAGCTTTTCATTGAATAAGCTCCACATTCCTAATATGCCCATCCCCTGCAGGTTCCTTCCCCATCCTACGGTTCCTAAATCTTGCCTAATCGCATCATAACTGCCATTCCCCAAGCTATAAATTTCGTGAAAGTTTGTGTGTGTGTGTGTGTGTGTATTTCCGTGTATAACTGTTTGATGAGAGGAGACAGGGTGTTCAAGGAGGTTTGAGTGAGTGAGTGTGTGTGTGTGTGTGAGTGTGTTTCTGTGTGAATGTGTTTCTGTGTATATGTGGTTAATGGCACGAGACAGTTTGGTGTGTGTGTGTGCGTGTGTGTGTGTGTGTGTGTTTGTGTATATCTGACCAATGGCAGGAGGCAGGGTATTCATGGAGGGTTGCGTGTGCTAGTGTGCGTGTGTCAGTTTCTGCATATATCTGTTTCATGGCAGGGGACAGGGTGGTGGTGGAGAGTAGATTGTCTGAGTTTCTGTGTCTATGTGCTTACTGGTAGGAGACAGGCGGTGGTGGAGGGTTTTTTTTGTGTGTGGGTGTGTGTTTCTGTGTATATAGGTTTAATGCCAGGAGACAGAGTTTTGGTAGGTGGTGTGTCTGTGTGTGTGTGTTTTATTTTCTGTGTATGTCTGTTTAATGGTAGGTGATAGGCAGTTGGTACAGGGCTGTGCGCGTTTTTCTGTTTATATCTGCTTAATGACAGGAGACAGACTGGTGGTGTTGGAGGGTTGTGTGCATGTGTGTTTCTGTGTATATTCGATTAATTGCAGGAAACAGGGCGGTGGTGGAGGGTTGTGCGGTGTTTCTGTGTATATCTGTTTAATGGCAGGAGGCAGGGTGGTCGTGGAGGGTTGTACATGTGTGGTCCTGTGTATATTTGATTAACAGCAGGAAACAGAGTGACGGTCGAGGGATGTGTGTGTTGGTTTCTGTATCTATCTGTTTAATGTCAGGAGGCAGTTTGGTTGTGGTCGGTTGTGTGCGTGTGTGTTTCTGTGTCTATCTATTTAAGGGCTAGAGACAGAGTGGTGGTGGAGGGTACTATGTCTGTGTTTCTGTGTATAACTATTTACTGGCATGTTGCAAGTTGGTGGTGGAGGGTTGTGTATGTGTGTTTCTGTGTATTTGTGCTTAATGGCTGGAGACATGGTGGTGTGTGTGTGTTTCTGTGTATATATATTCAATGGCAGGAGACTGGGTGGTGTTGGAGGGTAGAGTGTATTTGTTTCTGTGTCTATGTGCTTACTGGCAGGAGACAGGGTGGTGTTGGAGGGTAGAGTGTATTTGTTTCTGTGACTGTGTGCTTACTGGCAGGAGTCAGGGTGGTGGTGGAGGTTTGTGTATGTATGTGTGTTTCAATGTGTATCTGTTTAAGGTCAGTAGGCAGGGTGTTCGTGGAAGGTTGTATATGTGTTTCTGTCTATATCTGTTTACTGGCAGGAGACAAGGTGGTGGTCGAGGGTGATGAGTGCGTATTTCTGTGTATATCTGTTTAATTCCGGAGACAGGCTGATGGTGGAGGTTTATGTGTGTGTTTCTGTGTATACCTGTTTAATTGCAGGAGACAGGGTGGTGGTGGAGGGCGGTATGCGTTTGTTCTGATTATATCTGTTTCATGGCAGGAGACATGGTGGCGTTTGAGGGTTGTGCTTGCGTTTCTGTGTATGTCTGCTTAATGGCAGGAAACAAAATGTTGGTCAGGGATTTTGTGTCTGTGTGCGTTTCTACGTCCATCTGTTTAATGGCAGGAAATAATTTGATGGTTAACAGTTGTGTGTTTATGTATTTCGATATATATCTGTTTAATGGCAGGGGACAGGGTTATGGTGGAGGGTTGTGTGTTTGTCTGTGTTTCTGTGCATGTCTGTGTTTCTGTGCATGTCTGTTTAATGGCAGGAGACAGGGTGATGGTGTTGAGATGTGTTTGTGTTTCTGTTTATATCTGTTGAATCGTCGGAGAGTGTGTGATGGTGGAGTGGTGTGTGTGTGTGTGTGTGTGTGTGTGTGTGTGTGTGTGTGTGTGTGTGTGTGTGTGTGTGTGTGTGTGTGTGTGTGTGTGTGTGTGTGTGTGTGTGTGTGTGTGTGTTTATATGTATATTTCGTTAATGGCAGCAAACATGGTGGTGGTGGAGAGTTCTGTTTGTGTGTGTGTTTCTGTGTATATCTGTTTAGTGGCAGGAGACAGGGTGGTGGTGGAGTGTAATATGCGTGTTTATGTGAAAATCTGCTAAATGGCAGGAAATAAGGTGATGGTGGAGGGTTGTGTGTGTGTTTCTGCATACATCGGTTTATTGCCGGGTGCCAGGGTGGTAGTGGAGGGTGGAGTGCATGTGTTTCTGTGTACATCTGATCGATGGCAGGAAACAACTTGGTAGTGTAATGCCGTGTGTGTGTGTTTCTGTCTATATCTGTTTAATTGCAGGAGACAGGATGGTAGTGGAAGGTTGTGTGTGTGTTTCTGTGTATAATTGATTTATGGAAGCAAACAGGGTGGTGGTGGTGGGTTCTCTATGTGTGTGTTTCTGGTTTTATTTGTTTAATTGCAGGAGACAGGTTGGTGGTGGAAGGTGGTATGTGTTTATTTCTGAGTACATCTGTTTCATGGCAGGAGACGTGATGGCAGTTGATGGTTGTGCGTGTCTGTCTGTGCATATCTGCTTAATGGCAGAAAACAATGTGGTGGCGTGCCGTTGTGTGTGTATTTCTATTTATATCTGTTTAATGGCAGGAGACAGGGTTGTGGTGGAGGGTGCTGTGTGTGTGTTTCTGCGTATATCTGTTTAATGATAGGCGAAAGAGTAGTCGTGGTGGTGTATGTGTGTTTTTGTGTATATCTGTTTAATGACAGGAGACAGTGTGGTGGAGGATTGCCCAGATGTTTCCGTAAATATCCATTTAATTGCAGGAGACAGGGTGGTTTTGGAGGTTGGTGAGAGTGTGTTTCTGTATATAACTGTGTAATGACTGTAGACAGGATGGTTGTGGAGGTTGTGTGTGTGTTTCTGTGTATATCTGCTTAATGACAGGAGACAGGGTGGTGGAGGAGGGTGATGTGTCTGTGTGTTTGTGTGTATATATGTTTAAATGCAGGAGACAGGGTGGTGTTGGAGGAATGGATGTGCATGTTTTGGTGTATATCTGTTTAATGACAGGAGACCGGGTGATGCCGGAGGGTTGTCTATATGTTTCTGTAAATATCTGTTTAATTGCTTAATGACAGGAAACAAATTGCTGTTGAAGGTGTGTGTGTGTGTGTGTGTGTGTGTGTGTGTGTGTGTGTGTGTGTGTGTGTGTGTGTGTGTGTGTGTGTGTGTGTGTGTGTGTGTGTGTGTGTGTGTGTGTGTGTAGGTCTGTGTAACGGCAGGACACAGGATGGTCGTGGAGGGTTGCATGTATGTGTTTCTGTTTATGTCTGTTTAATGGCACTGCTGCCTCACAGCACCTGAGGCCCGGGTTCAATTCCCGACTCAGGCGACAGGCTGTGTGGAGTTTGTAAGTTCTCCCCGTGTCTGCGTGGGTTTCCTCCGGGTGCTCCGGTTTCCTCCCACAGTCCAAAGATGTGCGGGTCAGGTGAATTGGCCATGCTAAATTGCCCGTAGTGTTAGGTAAGTGGTAAATGTAGGGGTATGGGTGGGTTGCGCTTCGGCGGGTCGGTGTGGACTTGTTGGGCCGAAGGGCCTGTTTCCACACTGTAAGTCTAATCTAATCTAAAAAAAACAGGGTGGTGTTGGAGAGTTGTGTGTGCGTTTCTGTATATAACTGATTAATGACTTGAGACAGGGTGGTGCTGAAGATATGCGTGCATGTTTCTGTCTATATCTGTTTATTTGCAGGAGACAGAGTGGTGGAGGAGGATGGTGTGTGCGTTTCTGTGTATATATATTTAATTGCAGGTGACAGGGTGGTGGTGGAGGGATTTGTGTATGTGTTGTTTTGTGTATCTGTTTATGGGTAGGAAACAGGGTGGTCGTGGAGGTTTGTGTGTGTGCGTGTTTCTGGTAGATCTGTTTAAGGGCTGAAGACAGGGTAGTTGTGGAGGGTTGTGTGGGTGTATTTCTGTATATCTCTGCTCAATGGCAGGAGAACAAGGTGATGTTGGAGGATTGAGTGTGTGTTTCTGTGTATATCTGGATATTGGCAGGAGAAAGGGTGGTGGTCGAGGGTTGTGTGTGTGCATTTCTGCATATACCTGCTCAATGGCAAGAGAACAAGGTGGTGTTGGAGGTTTGTGCGTGGATAGGATGTTCGTGGAAGGTTGTATGCGTGTTTCTATGTATATCTGTTTAATGGCAGGAGGCAGGGTGGTAGTCGAGGGTAATGCGTGTGTGCACTTCTGTGTATATCCGCCCAATGGCAGGAGACAGGGTGGTCTTGGAGGGTTGTGTGAGTGTGTGTTTCTGGAAATATCTATTTAAGGGCTGGAGATAGATTGGTGGTGGTGTAGCATCTTGAATGTGTGTTCCTGTGTATATCTGATTAAAGGCAGGAAACACGGTGATGGTGGAGGGATGTGGGTGTGTTTCAGTGCATTTCTGTTTAATGACAGGCGACAGGGTGGTGTTGGAGGAATGGGTGTGCGTGTTTCTGTGCATATCTGTTTAATGACAAGAGACGGGTGGTGGTGGAGGGTTGTCTATAAGTTTCTGTAAATATCTGTTTAATTGCTTAATGACAGGAAACAAATTGCTGTTGAAGGGTTGTGTGTGCGTGTGTGTGTGGGTGTGCACGTGTGTATGTGTGTCTGTGTATGTCTGTTTAATGGCAGAAAACAATGTGGTGGTGGAGGGTTGTGTGTGTGTTTCTGTGCATGGCTGTTTAATGGCAGGAGTCAGGGTGTTGGAGTCGAGATATGTGTGTTTCTGTTCATATCTATTTAATCACCGGAGAGTGTGTGATTGGGGAGGTGTGTGTGTGTTTATGTGTCTATGTGATTAATGGCAGCAAACAGGCTGGTGGTGGAGGGTTCTGTATGTGTGCATGTTTCTGTGTATATCTGTTTGATAGCAGGAGAGTGTGGTGATGGAGGATTGTGTGTGTATTTCTGTGTGTACCTGTTTAATAACAGGAGGAAGGGTGCTCGTGGATTGTTGTGTGCGGGTGTGTCTGTATACATCTATTTAAGGGATGGTGACAGGTTGGTGGTAGAGGATACTGTGTGTGCGTGTTTCTGTCTATAACTGTTTATTGACAGGAGATAGTGTGGTGGAGGACGGGTGCGTGTGTGTTTCTGTCTATAACTGTTTAATGGCAGGAGACAGGGTGGTACTTGAAATATGTGTGTATGTTTCTGTATATATCGGTTTAATTGAAGGACATGGTGGTGGAGGAGGCTGGTGTGTGTGTGTTTCGACGTAAATCTATTTAATGACAAGGGACAATGTGGTAGTGGAATGTAGAGTGTCTGTGTTTCTGTGTCTATGTGCTTCCTGGCAGGAGACAGGGTGGTGGTGGAGGGTTGTGTATGTATGACCGTTTCTGTGTATATCTGTTTAAGGGTAGTAGGCAGGGTGTTCGTGGAAGGTTGTATGTGTGTTTCTGTGTATATCTGTTTAATGACAGGAGACCGGTGGTGCTCGAGGGTTGTGTGTGTACATTTCTATGTATATCTGCTCAGTGGCAGGATTCAGGGTGGTGATGGAGGGTGGTGTGCGTGTTTCTGTGTATATCTGTTTAAGTGCTGGGGACAGGGTGGTTTTGGAAGGGTTGTGCGTGTGTGTGTTTCTGTGTATATCTATTTAAGGGGCACCAGTATCCTTGGGGGGAGGTTTGCTAGTGCTCTTTGGGAGGGTTTAAACTAACTCCGCCGGGGCATGGGAACCTGGACTGTAGCTTTAGGGTACAGGACCTTGAGTGTAGGGAGGTTATGAATAATGCAGCGATCTCGAAGGAGGGTACCTGTAACCAGAAGGGTGGATTGAAGTGTGTATACTTCAATGCCAGAAGTATAAGGAATAAGGTAGGTGAACTTGCAGCGTGGGTTGGTACCTGGGACTTCGATGTTGTGGCCATTACAGAGACGTGGGTAGAACAGGGACAAGAATGGCTGTTGCAGGTTCCAGGGTTTAAATGTTTTAGTAGGATCAGACATGGGGGTAAAAAAAGGGGGAGGTGTGGCATTACTTGTCAAAGATAGTATTACAGCAGTGGAATGGACGATGGAAGAGGACTTGCCATCTGAGGTAGTTTGGGCTGAGGTTAGAAATAGTAAAGGTGAGGTCACCCTGTTAGGTGTTTTCTACAGGCCTCCTAATAGTCCTAGAGAAGTAGAGGATAATATTGCGAGGATGATTCAGGAAAAGAGTGAAGGTAGCAGGGTGGTTGTTATGGGGGACTTTAACTTCCCAGATATTGACTGGGAGAGCTATAGCTCGAGTTCATTAGATGGGTCGGTGTTTGTCCAATGTGTGCAGGAGGGTTTCCTGACACAATATGTAGACAGGCCAACAAGAGGTGAGGCTATACTGGATTTGGTTCTAGGTAATGAACCAGGCCAGGTGTTAGACTTGGAGGTAGGTGAGCACTTCGGGGACAGTGACCACAACTCGGTGACTTTTACTTTAGTGATGGAGAGGGATAAGTGTGCGCCGCAGGGCAAGAGTTATAGCTGGGGGCAGGGAAATTATGATGCAGTGAGGCATGACTTAGGATGTGTGGATTGGAAAAACAGGCTTCAAGTGAAGAACACTAATGAGATGTGGGGATTGTTCAAGGAGCAGCTACTACGTGTCCTCGATAAGTATGTACCAGTCAGGCATGGTGTAAAGGGCCTTGTGAGGCAGCCGTGGTTTAGTAAGGAATTGGAATCCCTTGTGAAAGGGAAGAAGGCGGCATATGTAAAGATGAGGCGTGAAGGTTCAGTAGGGGCGATAGAGAGTTATAAGGTAGCCAGGAAGAATCTAAAGAGAGAGCTAAGAGAAGCGAGAAGGGGACATGAAAAGTCTTTAGCTGGTAGGATTAGGGAAAACCCAAAGGCTTTCTATAGGTATGTCAGGAATAAAAGGATGACTAGGGTAAGTATCGGTCCAGTCAAGGATAGTAGTGGGAAGTTGTGTGTGGAGGCGGAGGAGATTGGAGAGACACTAAATCAATACTTTTCATCAGTATTCACTCAGGAACAGGACACTGTTGCTGACGTGAATATGGAGTCACAAATGATTAGAATGATGGCCTGGAAATATGCAGGGAAGAGGGTCTGGGAATATTGGAGAGGATGAAAATAGATAAGTCTCCTGGGCCTGATGGCATTTACCCTAGGATCCTATGGGAAGGTAGGGAGGAGATAGCAGAGCCCTTGGCCTGGATTTTTATGTCGTCATTGTCAACAGGAATAGTACCAGAGGACTGGAGGATAGCGAATGTGGTCCCCTTGTTCAAGAAAGGGAGTAGGGATAGCCCTAGTAACTATAGGCCAGTGAGTCTGACTTCAGTGGTGGGCAAAGTCTTAGAGAGAATGGTAAGGGATAAGATTTATGAACATCTGGATAGGAATAACGTGATCAAGGATAGCCAGCATGGTTTTGTGAAGGGCAGGTCGTGCCTCACAAACCTTATTGAGTTCTTTGAGAAGGTGACTAAGGAAGTGGACGAGGGTAAAGCAGTAGATGTTGTGTATATGGATTTTAGTAAGGCGTTCGATAAGGTTCCCCATGGTAGGCTAATGCTAAAACTACGGAGGTATGGCATTGAGGATACATTAGAGGTTTGGATTAGGAATTGGCTGGCTGGAAGGAGACAGAGGGTAGTAGTTGATGGACTAAGTTCATCTTGGAGTGCAGTTACTAGCGGTGTACCACAAGGATCTGTTTTGGGACCATTGCTTTTTGTTATCTTTATAAATGATCTAGAGGAAGGGCTTGAAAGCTGGGTAAGCAAGTTTGCGGATGACACAAAAGTCGGTGGAGTTGTGGATAGTGAGGAAGGAAGTGGTAGGTTACAGCGGGATATAGATAAGTTGCAGAGCTGGGCAGAAAGGTGGCAAATGGAATTCAATGTAGCTAAGTGTGAAGTCATTCACTTTGGTAGGAGTAACAAGATGATGGATTACTGGGCTAATGGTAGGCTACTTGGTAGTGTGGATGAGCAGAGGGATCTTGGTGTCCATGTACACAGATCTCTGAAAATTGCCACCCAGGTAAATAGTGCTGTGAGGAAGGCATATGGTGTACTGGGCTTTATTGGTAGAGGAATTGAGTTCCGGAGTCCTGAGGTCATGTTGCAACTGTATAAGACTCTGGTGCGGCCTCATCTGGAGTATTGTGTGCAGTTTTGGTCGCCATACTATAGGAAGGATGTGGAGGCATTGGAACGAGTGCAGAGGAGGTTTACCAGGATGTTGCCTGGAATGGTAGGAAAATCTTATGAGGAAAGGCTGAGGCACTTGGGGCTGTTCTCATTGGAGAAGAGAAGGTTTAGGGGAGATTTGATAGAGGTGTAAAAGATGATTAGGGGTTTAGATAGGGTCGACACTGAGAACCTTTTACCGCTAATGGAGTCAGGTGTTACTAGGGGACACAGCTTTAAATTAAGGGGTGGTAGGTATAGGACAGATGTTAGGGGTAGATTCTTTACACAGCGGGTTGTGAGTTCATGGAATGCCCTGCCAGTAGCAGTGGTGAACTCTCCTTCTTTATGGTCATTTAAGCGGGCATTGGATAGGCATTTGGAAGTTATTGGGCGAGTGTAGGTTAGGTAGGATTCGGTCGGCGCAACATCGAGGGCCGAAGGGCCTGTACTGCGCTGTATCTTTCTATGTTCTATGTTCTATGTTCTAAGTGCTGGGGACAGGGTGGTGGTGTAGAGATATGTGTGCTTCATTGCATATCTGTTTAATTATACGAGACAAGGGGGTGGTAGAGCGATATATGGGTCTGTTTCTGTGGTGGGGGGTTGGGTATGTGTGTGTTTCAGTGCATATCAGTTTAATGACGGGGAGAGGGTGGTGGGTGGAGGGTGGTGTGTTTGTGTTCCTGTGTATATCTGTTTAATCGTAGGAGACAGGGTGGTGCTGGAGGGTTGTGTGTTTGTGGTCCTGTGTATATCTGTTTAATGCCAGGAGACAGGGTGGTGATGGAGGGTTGTCTGCATGTTTCTGTAGATTTTTGCTTAGTAGCAGAAGACAGCGTGGTGGTGGAGGATGGTGAGTGCGTTTTTCTGCCAGAGACAGGGTGGTGCTGGAGTTTGTGTGTGTATTTCTGTATGTATCTGTTTAATTGCAGGAGACATAGTGAGCGTGGAGGATTGTATGTTTGTTTCTGTGTATATCTGCTTAATGACGGGAAACAAATTGGGTGTCAAGGGTTGTGCGTGTGTGTGTGTGTGTGTTCCTGGGTATATTTGTTTAATGGCAGAAAACAATGTGGTGGTGAAGGGTTATGTGTGTTTATTTCTCTGTATGTCTGTTTAATGGCAGGGGACAGGGTGTTGGTGTCGAGATGCGTGTGTGTTTCTGTTTATACCTGCTTAATCGCTGGAGAGAGAGAGAGAGTGTGCGTGTATGTGTGTGTTTCTGTGTATATCTGCTTAATGACAGGAAACAAATTGGGTGTCAGGGAGTGTGTGTGTGTGTGTGTGTGTGTTTCTCTGTATATCTGTTTAATGCCGGGGACAGGGTGATGGTGTCGAGATATGTGTGCGTTTCTATTTATACCTGCTTAATTGCTGGAGAGAGAGAGTGTGTGTGCATGTGTGTGTGTGTGTGTGTGTAGTTCTGTGTGTATCTGTGTAATAGCAGCAGACAGGATGATCGTGGAGGCTTGTGTGTGCGTGTTCCTGTTTATATCTATTTAATGGAAGGAGACAGAGGTGGTTTAGTTTTGTGTGTGTTTCTGTGTATATCTGTTATTGACAGGTGGCAGGGTGTTAGTGGAGGGTTGTGTTTGTGTGTTTCTGTGTACATCTGCTTAATGGCAGAAAACAATGTGGTGGTGGAGGGTTGTGTTGTGTGTTTCAGTGTATATCTGATTAATGGCAGGAAACAGGGTGTGGTGGAGGGTTTTGTGTGTGTGTTTCTGCATGTTTTTGTTTTATGGCAGGAGACAGAGTGGTGGTGGAAGGTTGTGTGTTTTATATTTCTGTCTATATCTGTTTAATAACAGGAGACAGGTATTGGTGCAGGTTGGTGTGTATGTATTTCTGCATATCCCTGTTTAATGGTGGGAAGCAGGGCGGCGATGGAGGGTTGTGTGTGTGTTTTATGTGTATGTCTGTTTACTGGCAGAAAACAATGTGGTGGTGAAGGGTTGTGTGTGTGTGTGTTTCTGTGTATGTCTGTTTAATGGCAGGAAACAAATTGGGTGTCAAGGGTTGTGTGTGCGTGTGTGTTTGCGTGTGTATCTGTTTAATGGCAGGAAACAATGTGGTGGTGAAGGGTTGTGTGTGTATTTCTGTGTATGTCAGTTTAATGGCAGGAGACAGGGGGATGGTGTCGAGATGTGTGTGTGTTTCTGTTATTCCTGTTTAATTGCCAGAGAGTGTGTGATGGTGTACCATTGTGTGTGTGTGTGTGTGTGTGTGTGTGTGTGTGTGTTTCTGTGTATATCTGCTTAATAGCGGGAGACAACATGGTGGTGGAGGGTTGTAATGTGTGTTTCATTGTATATTTGACTAATGGCAGGGAACAGAGTTTTGGTGGAGGGTTGTGCGTGTGTGTTTCCGTGTATATCTATTTAATTGAAGGAGACAGCGTGCTGATGGAGGGTTGTGTGGGTTTTTTCTGCACATATCTGTTTAATGGCAGGAGACAGGCTAGTGGTGGAAGGTTATGTGTTTGTGTTTCTGTCAATAACTATTTAATAACAAGACACAGATACTGTTGCAGGTTGGTGTGAATCTGTTTCTGTGTATCCCTGTTTAATGACTTGAGACAGGGTCGCGATGGATGGTTGTGTGCATGTGTGTTTTATTTATATATCAGTTGAATTACAGGAGACAGCGTGTTGTTAGAGGGTTGTCTGTGTCCATTGCTGTGTATTTCTGTTTAATGGCAGGAGACAGAGTGGTAGAATGGGATTGTGTGTGTGTGTATTTCTGTATATATCTGATCAATAGCAGGAAATAACTTGGTGGTGTAGGGTTGTGTGTGTGTGTTTCTGTGTATGCCGGTTTACTGACAGGAGACTACGTGGTGGTGCAGGGTGGTTTGTCTGTGCTTCTGTGTATATCTGTTGTGGTTCTGTTCACTGAGCTGGGAATTTAATTTGCAGACGGTTCGTCCCCTCTGTAGGTGACATCCTCAGTGCTTGGGAACCTCCTGTGAAGCCCTTCTGTGATGTTTCCTCAAGCTTTTATAGTGGTTTGTCTCTGCTGCTTCCGGTTGTCAGTTCCAGCTGTCCGCTGCAGTGGCCGGTATATTGGGTCCAAGTCGATGTGTTTGTTGATAGAAACTGTGGATGAGTGCCATGCCTCTAGGAATTCCCTGGCTGTTCTCTGTTTGGCTTG
The DNA here is from genome assembly GCF_020745735.1 of Hemiscyllium ocellatum. NCBI lineage: Eukaryota > Metazoa > Chordata > Chondrichthyes > Orectolobiformes > Hemiscylliidae > Hemiscyllium > Hemiscyllium ocellatum. The sequence continues at coordinate 699,992 of NW_026867947.1, forward strand.
TCCTATAATAGTAGTGTTGTCCCAGTCGATCTCATGTTGCTTGTCATCTGCGTGTGTGGCTACTAAGGATAGCTGGTCGTGTTGTTTCATGGCTAGTTGGTGTTCATGGATACGGATCGTTAGCTGTCTCCCTGTTTGTCCTATGTAGTGTTTTGTGCAGTCCTTGCATGGACTCCATCAAGTCACATTTCAAAAATCATTTTAATCCACGTGCTCAGACATATAATGAAACATCTCTGTGGGATGTGAACCTTTAGGCTCAGAGGTCAGGGCACTACCATCACTCAACAATAGCTCCTAAAGCTGCAACATGATTTTCCTGTCTGTTTGTTCATCAGCTTTCTTTGAACATACTGTGACACACCCCCACAATAGAATCGAGGTCATCTGTTCCAGAGCAAGTGACACTACCACAAGTTCATGGAAGGGAATCGAATCCAGAGCTCTGCCCCATGGGAAGGGGTGCTATCCACCACACAAGATTTAAACCATGCCCAGAATTTTAAGTGTCAGTTTTTAGCTCTATCTGGATTTACTACATTCTGATTAACATTACTGAAAAACACAGGCAACAGTTCTCATTGTTAAACAAATAAAAGCTATTAGCCTCAACTATAGGATGATGAGTGCACGTGCTCTGCCAAGCAACTTCTTTAATTGCTTGGCTATGATTTCCAGCTTAAATGGCTATTATCTGCAATCTGCAATACTAGGGCAAGAAAACTTGCAATGTGAGGGATCTCGAATAGATATCAATACTGAAACACCAGGGATGAGGAAAGAGCACAATTTCTGGCCAAAAACACTGGCCACTATTTCTAACCTCTGACATGTGGCTTTCCTCTTCCTGAAATTATTATGTGATACAAGGCATCGGTTTACTTTCCAGCCTCTCCTTACCCTCTCCTCCCTCTGCTTGCACAAAGCAAATCAAGCTCTTGGTCTTTGGGAAACTCAAGGCCTGTGTTTGTAGGCTTCCTGGAGAGGGGAGGGTCTTTTAAACCTGAAGCAGGAGGGTGAAGGGGCAGTAATATCACTCACTGAGTTTAACTTGGATAAATGCGAGGTATTACATTTTGGTAAAATAAAAAGCGGGGGGTTATGCAATTAATAGTAGTGCGTTGGTAGTGTTGTAGAAAAGAGGGACCCACAGGTGCCGATCGAATTCACAGAAGTTTGTGGCACTTATAGACAAGCTGTTTAAGGCTACTTCATTGCTCAGACATTTGGGGTTAGAAATTGAGAAGTCATGCTGAGATTGTGCAGGACATTGATGAAGCCTCTTCTGCAGTACTGTGTGAAGTTCTGTTATTGGAAGGAGATTATTAAGCTGAAAGGGGTTCAGATGAGATATATCAGGATGTCACCAGGAACACCTCATCTTCTGCTTCAGAAACCGACTAACACACTGCATAAACATTGGACTCACAAATTTTCAAATCTCCCCTTGACGACCCAGATCGCAAATCCAACCCTGCGACTCAGATCCGACCTCTCGTGGGAACTACCTATCCATCTTCCTTCCCACCGATCTGCTCCAACTCCCCACTGACCTATCACTATCACCTCATAGCTTCCCCCACCAACACCAACCTTTCCCCCAGCCTCACCCCCACCACCCATTTATCTCTCAGCCCCTTTGCCCCTTCGCAGTTCTGAAGAAGTGCCATGCCGGAAGCGTTTATTCTCTTGCTACTCGGATGCTGCGTGACCTTCTGTGCCTGCTCCACTATCATGCTTTATCTACACTGAATTCTCCAACATTTGGAGTCCCCATTATCTCTTACGTACAATTCTCTGTTAACATATCAATGCCGTCTGTCTGTTATAACCCCACGCTGACTTAGGTACATATTGTCTCCACATCATGTCCTATAAAAGTTCTCTCAAGCTCTTATTGATATTGTCATGCCTCAGCTGTAGTTACAGGGTCTATGTTTCCATTTATAAGCAGAGACGCATGTTGGCGTTCCTACAAACCTTTGGCATTACTTTCATATCCAATGCAGACTGAATGGTTACACGCAATTATCTACCATACTCAACATTCGTTCCCTCAGTCAGCCTCGCATATCCAATCCAGACTGTGTAAATGTTAATCATCATTTTGAATTGTAATAAAATAATGTTGAATTGAAAGGCGTTAGCTGCAGCTATTTGTTCAGTGACTGGGATTAATGTCAGTCTCCGTGGATCCTAAATGTGTCACTGGAGGGCTTGCCTCTTTTATTAATTAAGGATTCAGTTCAATGTGTTATCCCATAGTATGAGTGGGAGCATCGCCGACAGTACTAACAGGGATCAGCAGCTCCAGAGAGACAGGGAGGAGATATCAGAATCTGAGAACATTAGACTGAAATGATCCAACAATGGAGAGGAGTTTTTCCACTAGTCTTCACTGGCTTTCCAAACCTTGGGTATCATTAGTATGGAGGATCTATGATGTACTGATTGTTATTCAAGCTGGTTACTATCCCATCCTCGCTATAGTTGGTGTGCCTGGTAAGTCATTCTAACTGTCTATTAAAGCAGGTTAAACTGGATTGTTGTTCATGTTATTGAAATTAGGAAAGGTGGAAGTCATTGTTTTCAGTTCTAATGAAAAATCCCATTCCTTAGAAATTATAATGAGCAAATTACTACTTTCAAATGAATCACCAATATGCGAGGAGAAACTCTAAAACTTCATAATCCTTCTAGCCCTGCACAGATCGATATCTCCATATCCTCCCCATTCTCTAATTCAGTCCAATATCACCATCATGATACTCCAACTCCTCCTTAGCCACAGTGCACCTTCTGAGTAGACCATCATTTGAGCCTCTGTTAAATCCGGAATAACCTGCTTCAAGCCCCTTCTAACCACATGTCAATCACAAAATAATTGCACTTGAAATGTTTAACTTGTTCTCTGCACAGAAACTGTCTGACGGGAAGATAATTCATGGTGCTCAAGTCATTAAATCATGATCTAGAGCCACAGAATAATAATCTGTTAATATGAATGAAATTGGTGGCATTGAAGTGAAACCATCATCATTAAGTATAAAAAGCCCATCTGCTTGCTTCATGTCCTTTAGTGAAGGCAATGGGTCATCCTTCCCTGATCAGGTCTCTGTGTGACTGGAAACCCACAGCAATGTGTTTTACTCTTTACTGTTCTGTGGAACAGCTGAACCAGCCACTCAGTTCAAGATAGGCATAACATGTTGGCCTGACCTATGAGGGAAGAATAGTTTCCCATATTCCTACTGCTCATTTCCATTCAGGTGGGTGACTATTCGTTATTTCAAGTGCATTCTTTCTTAGCCTTTTCCCTGAGTGTGATGTCCATTTCCCGTAGCATCTCTGGTGTTGGCTGTGTTGATGCTCACATATAGATGTAAGAAACTTTTAAATTCCAAGTCGGTCGCAGTGTGGCGAGAAGGGAAGGCATTTTGCGCCACAGGAAAGAAACGGACTTGTCTCATTGAGGAAAAGGAACGATTGTGATCAAACCTGAGAGTGTTGTTGAGGCAGTCTTGGGAAATTGAGCACAGATTTTCTTTCCCTTATAAGAAATAATCGTCCTGCCACAGAGAAAGTGCAAAGGTTTTTCAACAGACTAATCCCTGGGATGGTGGTGAAATGAGGGGTGAATGAAGATTAATCTTTAGCGCTGTGAGAGAATAAAAGATGATTGCATTGAAACTTAAGGGGAATGGACAGTCTCTCATGATGTTCTAAACAGATATTGATACGGTGATAAAATCCATGGCTTGTTTTTACTCGGGTTACAAGAGCCTCTGTGGACGTTCCCCTCACCCCACCCCACTCCCTATATCGATAGAGATAGAGAGAGAGAGAGAGAGAGAGAGAGAGAGAGAGAGAGTCAGACTTTGAATATAGTGCATTGTGTGTGATCCTATATTAAACATCACGTTATACAAAATCCTGACAGCAGCCACAATGCCTTCATTCTAAAACAGTTGCCTATTTCCATGGAGAACCTTGGTCTGTCTATTCAGAGATGGAAGATGCCTCTTTGAGACTTGATACAAAACATCTGGCTTCCCTCCTCACTGCCAGCAAACCACGTTAAAGTAGCAGACGTTCCACCGGCAATGGACCCACAAGGAACCTCGTACAGCCATCCATGAGTACAGTCTCTGCTCCATTGTGTTCTTGTATTGGAGCATCAGTGACACCCTCCAGTTCATGTATATCAATCTCGTGGGCTGATTGGCCTCCTCCAGGTCCCATGAAACAGGTTCAAGGGTCTGATTGGACCCTACCTGATCCTGTTTAACAGCTCGATGTACTGACCAGACCCCTTCTCTTCCTGTGGAACAAGCAGGGGTATTGAATGGGCTGTCCCTCTTCTTGTTCAGTAGTTTCGATGGGTTAAATGGCTTCCACATTTCTGTATGTAACCAGCTTGAGATGTTGAATGAGCTCCTCTTTTAACTGCATCTGACGGCACTGTTACATGAATGTGACCGACACTTTAACAGCACAGGCCTGAATGTTGTTCGGCATCAGGAGCTGATGGGAGACAAAATGTTCTGAACATTGTGTAACCCTCAGTGACCATCCCCACCTCCGGTCTTATGATGGCGAAAGACATTCGTGAAGCAGCTGAAGATGTTTATGCTGAGGAAGCTACCCTGATGATCTCCTGAAGGGATGTCCTGGGACTGAGATTTTCGGCCCCCAAACAGGCATCTTCCTTTGGTGGTGAAATGAGGGGTGAATGAAGATTAATCTTTAGCGCTGTGAGAGAATAAAAGATGATTGCATTGAAACTTAAGGGGAATGGACAGTCTCTCATGATGTTCTAAACAGATATTGATACGGTGATAAAATCCATGGCTTGTTTTTACTCGGGTTACAAGAGCCTCTGTGGACGTTCCCCTCACCCCACCCCACTCCCTATATCGATAGAGATAGAGAGAGAGAGAGAGAGAGAGAGAGAGAGAGAGAGAGGTCAGACTTTGAATATAGTGCATTGTGTGTGATCCTATATTAAACATCACGTTATACAAAATCCTGACAGCAGCCACAATGCCTTCTCTGAAAGACCCCAGCCAGTGGGGAAGGGACACCTGATTGCCATTAAGCTCAAATAAGATGGCGCTTCTGATGACATTCGCAGTGAAAGACTGCCTTGATATCAAGGCTGTTCACTGTTTGCTGAGCCCCTGTATTACCCTCTTGTTCATAACAATAGGTGATGGTGTCTGTGTGAGGAGTGTTTTCCTCTCACAGAGGGTAGTGAATGTCAGGAATTATCTTTTCTCGAAAGCTAGGGGAGCTACATCACTGAAAGTATTTAAAAAGGCGGGAGATGGAGTTTTGACCTGTCAGAGAGCTGAGGGGGTGTGAAGAATTGAACATTAAAGATGAGTTAATATGAACAGTAGATCGGCCATGATCGTGTACAATGGCTTGATTATCCGAACTACCTGATCCTGTTCCTTATGTTCTCATATTCTGTAATTACAAAGTTAATGGTTGTAATTTTCCTGCACGATCTGTTATTGAACGTTGCAATCAGAGAGAGCAAAGTTCTTTATGAGCCATCTCTTAGTGAGGTCTGGGGGCTGAATTCAGTGAATCTGGGTCTATACCATGACCAACAAATGAAGCACAAGTTACAGAGAGGAGACACTCTGTAAAGAGACCAGAGTTGTCTTTCGAACCCAGCCTGGGTTTTGAAGTAACATTTTCCGACCCACACCAAACTATGTGTGACAGTCTGGAGGGAATGGATGAGATCCTGTGTTACTGTGGACCAGGTATTTGGTGCAAGATGCCCCCGTCAGCACCAGTGCAGGAGGTGTGAGGGGTTGAATTGAACATAGGAATATAGGACTGAGGAGCAGGATTGGGTCATTAGACACGCTGTCACTGCTCCACAAGGCTCTAAGATTGTAGCTACTCTGATTGTGGTTTCAGCAGCACTTTTCTGTCTGTATACAATTTTTCTACTTGCACTTGTCTGTCAAATGTTTGAATACAGCACAACCTTGAACAAATGCAATGTCCAGGCAACATAAACATTTGGAAAAGGGAATTCCCACTTGAAAAGTCCAATTAGAATTTCTCATTCGTGTTCCGACAAATGTTGGAGGGTCACTGTGTCCTGTTCCAGTCCCACTCTTCCACTGGTTACAACAAATTTTAAAAGTAGCCACTTTAGTGTTATGACCAATTGTATAGGACTGAGACTGGGTCATTTTTGAGAAAAATGTGAAATGCAGGAAGTTGAACTCACAACAAATAGCAAAAGATAGAATGTCCAAAATGTTCTTCTGCCTTTGAAATTATTCTGCTCACACAAGCTACTGGTCTTGGGATTTATTTGTGGAACAGTTGGATTTGGCTGAACTGCCTTTGCTTCCAGCAGTGAAGAGATTCCAATGGGTCCTGACCAGGAATCCTTCACAAGTGGTGAAGATAACTCAGGGCTTTTCGGGTCTCACGTTTTGCTGTCAGGTGGACAAAGTAAGAGAGAGGGATCAATCAGCTCTGCTTCTCAGGCAGGGACCATTTTTCTCCCTCTCTGTGTTGAACAATAATGTCAACTGAACATCAAACTGGGCCATGTGTGCTCTCCTGGAACATTCTCTGGAATAGATGATAATGGTCGATATGAAGATGCATCATCCCTGTTGTTGTCCACAGTGCCTTTCATTAGAAAAAATAGTCCCTGCTTTGTCATCTGATGAAATGTTTATATGCGTCTGTGTAATTTGTAAATATCAGTCGATGTCTATATGATACGTGTGTTGATATCAATGCATCTTATTCTTAAAATTATTCTCTAGACTTAGACTCCTTATCAAGTGGAAACGTGCATCCAGCTGAAACACCTTTCAGCAAGTCATGTATGATTCAAGAAGATTTCTCATCTCAGATCAAAACTGATAAACCCATAACAAGAGGCCTTCCTTCCAGGAATGTGTGAAGGGAAACATCCATGAAAATCTTCTGAAAGATTTATTTTTTTTACGTTTAGGCAATCAAAACTGCACACAATGTATCCGATGTTATCTCAGCAATGCCCCGTTCTGATGCAGTAAAACATTCCTCATTTAACGTGATAACCTTTACCAGAAACAGCATCATTCCACTTACTTTCCAAATTACTTGCTGCATCTGCAGACTGACTTCATATGATTCATGTCCCAGGAACATGGAAACGGCCTGTATCACAGAGTTCTGCAATCTCTCTCCATTTAAATTGTTCGCCATTGTTTTATCCTTCCTGCCACAATAGACAACTTACCTTATGTTCTTTCTGCTGAAGGTTTGCTCACTAACCTTCCTTGTCTGTATCACATTGCAGACTCAGTACCTCCATTTGACGACATCTTGAATGATTATCTTGGTGATGCGCTAATTGAGCTTCGCACCATTCAGTTCGCTTCCTCCAGATCTTTGATACAGATCATTTGTGATTGATGATCCCACAGTGATCTCTACACCAATACAGAAGTTACAGCTTTGCAACCTGAAAATAAACATTTATCTCTACTCTCTATTTCCCGTTAGCAAAAGTTTCCACCTTCCTGCGTAGCACCTAAGGTAGTTTGAATGGCCTCCTCGTGGGCTGTGTAATGTACACAACGAGCTGAGTTGCTTCATTCTCTATTCCTGTGTAACTCCTTCGAGGGGACGAATGGTCTTCTACCGTTTCATTATAACGATCCTGCCTGATTGAAAGGGGTGGTCCCCTACCTTGTAACAGCATCGAGATGTGGATTGAGCGTAAACACATGGGGTAGGGGCAGCAGTATATCTCTACAACAGCTTCGAGGGCTGGATTAGGGAACAACACATTGGGAAAGAGCAGCAGTATATCTCTGTGATAACCCTGAGGGGTGGATTGAGGGAACGAAACATGGGGTAGGGGCACCAGTGCATCTCTGTAACAGCCTCGAGGGGTGGATTGAGGGAACAACACATGCGGTCGGGGCAGCAGTACATCTCTGTAACAGCCTCGAGGGGTGGATTGATGGCATAGCGCATGGGGTAGGGGCAGCAGTTGGCCTTTTGGCTGCACCATTCAGAATACTCATAACTAATCCGATTGTCCTTCTCCTGTCTGTGTCCAATAAACATTGACTCTCCTGTCCAGCAAAGATCAGTCAAGCTCAGCCTTGAATATCTTCAACAACCGAGCCTTCACTGCTCCCTGAGGATGAGGACACCACAGACAGCACAACACTAAAGTGAAAGGGACGTCCTTATTTCATTGTGGCACACGTTATTTTAAACAGTGTTAACCTAACATCAAATCACCACTTCTTTTCAGACATAGGGACACAATAATGAGGAATAAACAGAAAGCATTCTGAACTTCAAACCTGCCCCACATTCCCGCTGACCCTTTCCAATCAAATATGTATCAAACCCAGCCTCTGTGGCTGTCTCAGAAAGAGAATACCCGATAGCACAACATCACAAGAACATTAAAGCAAGGAGCAGAATGAGGCCATTCGGCCCATCGAGTGTACAATTCCGTTAAATAATTTCTTATATGTACCTCAATCTCATTCTTCTGCCTTCTCCCTAGAATCCTTGATTCCCTTACAAATCCGAAGCATATCGATTTGCATCTTAATGACACTTGTTTCTGTTCCTCTGTGTGTCTGTCTGTGTGTGCTAGTGTGTGCGCGTCTGTATGTGTGTGTGTGTGTGAGAGTGTGTGTGTATATATATATATATATATATACACACACATATATATATATACATATATATATACACACACACACACACACATACATACATATACACGTGTATGTCTATGTGCTTGTTATCTGTGTGTTTGTGTGTCTACGTATGCCTGTCTGTGTATCAACCTATGTGTTTCTTAATCAGTTCTGGTCACCCCAATATAGGAAAGATGTGGATGCTTTTGACAGGTTTCAGAGGAGGTTACCAGGATGTTGCCTGGACTGGAGGGCCTATCTTGTGAAGAGAAGTTGACTGAGCTCGGACTTTTTTCATTGGAGAATGGAGGAGGAGAGGGGACCTAATTGAGGGATTCAAGATAATGAGAGGCATAGATAGAGTTGATAGCCAGAGACTATTTCCCAGGGCAGAAATGACGAACACGAGGGGTCATAGTTTTAAGCTGGTTGGAGGAAAGCATCGAGGCAATGTCAGAGGCGGGTTCTTTACACAGAGAATTGTGAGAGCATGGAATGCGTTGCCTGTAGCAGTTGTGAAAAAAAGGTCATTGGGGAGATTTAAGAGACGACTGGACATGCATATGTTCACAGAAAGTTGAGGGTGCATACATGAGGATCAGTGGTCTCCACAACATCGTGGGCTGAAGGGCCTGTTCTGTGCTGTACTGTTCTATGTTCGATGTTAACTGTGTTTGTGTCTATTTGTATGTGACTGCATATGTCTTGTGTGTTTCTACCTGTGTGTATGCCTATCTCCCTGTAAATATTGTGTGTGTTTGTATATTGGGGTGTTTACCAATACTTCTGTTTATTACGTGTCTGTGTCTCTGTGTAGTGAGGTATCAGTGTCATTTTTTGGATGTGAAAGGACTGTCGTTGGAACTGCCAGTGGGTTTAAAGTGAGAATTGTCTTTCACTGAACATTGCTCCTTAATCGGTCAGTGGGACGTGAATGTATCCGAATTTCCACACGAGGCGTCCAAGTCCTCTCTGGCTTGTACCAGTGTCCTACCCACATGGTAAGGGGAGGAGGTGAGGGAATGGGTATCGGGCACTCCACCACCAGGCTTTGCCTTTCTGTCCTACTCCAGACTCTTCCTCCTGGAATGGGAGAAAGGGAGGGTGGGAGGGAGAGTGGGAATAGGTTACCCTGTTGTTCGTGCTGGTGTAGTTGGGGAGAATTGTGAGGTGTCTGAAATGAGTCAGTCGACAGTTTGGAATCCAAATAGCATTATTAGTGTGGGGGGTATTGCGTAGATGACAGAGAAATCGAAGAAGAAAGTTACTGAATTCAGTAGTGAGAGTGGTAGTGTCTGAGCCTTATCTGGAAATAGAGCATGAACCTTGTTCAGGGGTAGGTGCTATAACAGATATAAGGTGAGTGTGAGTGAGCAGAGAGTATACGGTAACTCTTATCCTGACAGAGCGGGGAGGATATCTATGCTTATCCTGTATTACAGGACATTTCTTCAGATCATCTCAGCGTCGAGGTGAGGCTCCCCGAATGTCTTGTCCAAATCTGTCACTAATAACGACACAGACCTTTCCCTCAGCTTCCCAGAATCAGTATAGGTAGAGCATACAGATAGCAAGGAGTAGCAAATATTGGTATGTTATATATCAAAACCAAAAGCTAGCAGAAAATCTTAGCAACATATGCTTTGGAAATTGGATAGGCAAGTATTGTGGATACTGCAATCTTATTGGATTGTCTCAAGTTGCATCTAAACTGCATTAACTAAGTGACTGCTCATGTTGTGAAAAATAAATTCCCTAGGTGTGTATGAGGTGGGTTGAAGAGTATGTTGTGAAGCAAACTAGAGAGCAGGTTATTTTGGATTTGGTATTGTGTGGTCAGGATGACGAATTAATAACCTTGTACTGAAGCAGCTTTTAAGGAATAATAACATTAATAAGGTGCATTTTATACGGCATCTGCGTACAATATAGAATGCTTGAACTTTCTGGTTTAACATCATGGAAGACTGGAGGCTAAAGTGTCAAGGTAGTTCCAGTGAATTGGGAAAGTACAATACAACATTCAGTGGGAGACAAACAATGGTTGTTAGAATCATAGAGTCCGACAGCACGGAGACAGGCCCTTCAGCCCAAACTATGTATTCCGACCAAAATTTCCATCCACACTAATCCCATTTCCCTGTCATTGCCCAGTTTGCTTCTAATCCTTTCCTATCCGTGTATTTATCCAAATACCTTTTAAAGGTTGTTAATGTAACCGCCTCAATCACTTCCCCTGGCCGTTCATTCCATATGCGTACCAGCCCCTGTGTGTAAAAAGATTGTTCCTCAGGTTCCCTTTCATTCGTTCTCCTCTGACCTTAAACTGATACTCTCCAGTTTGTGATTGCCCAACCCTGGGGAAAAAATTCTGGGCACATTCACTCTATCCATGCCTGCCATGATCTTACAGACTTCAGTATGATCCTCCCTCAGTCTCACAGACACAAAAGTAAAAAGTCCTAGTTTGTCCAACCTCTCCCCAGTCCATTGAGTCCTTGGAAACATCCTTATATTTTTTTTCTGCATTCTTTCCTGTTTAATAACATCCTTCCTATTGCAAAGTAAACAAAACGGTACGTAACGCTACCAATATGGCCTCATCAGCATCCTGTATAACTGCAACGTAACTCATTAATTTTGATACTCAGTGATATACACTGATAAAGGCCACTGTGTCAAAAGCTTTCTTCACTGCACTGTCTACCTCTGAATCACCTTCCAGCTGAATCCCAAGGTCCCTCTGTTCCACTACACTCCTTATATCCCAACCATTCACCATGAAACTCCAACCTTGATTTGACTTTCTAAAATGCAAGAACTTGCACTGATCAATATTAAAAGCCATTTGCAAATTCTCAGCCGACTTCCCCAGCTGATCAAAGTACTGCTGTAATTTCTGAAATTTATGATAACCTTCCTCACTCTCCATGCTGCCGCCTGCTTTTGTGTCGTCTTCAAACTTACAAACCATGTCTGTACATTCTCATCAAAATCATAGATATACATAATATGCAGTGGCCCCAGCACCAATCCCTGAGGCATTCCACTTGTCACAGACCTCCAGTCTGACTAGCATTCTTCCAGTATTACTCTCTGCCTCCTACCATCAAGCCAATTTGTATCTAAGTTGCCAGCTCCCCATCAATTCCACGTGATCTAACCTTCCAATTTGGAACCTTACTGAAGGCCTTACTGGAATCCATATAGACTACGTATACCACCCGGACCTCCTCAACGTTGCTGTTCACTTCATCAAAGAACTCCAACACATTTACGAGTCTTGATCTCCCATGCACAAAGCCGTGCTGAATTTGATGAAGGGCTTTTGCCGATGAATCGATTTTCCTGCTCCTCGGATGCTGCCTGACCTGCTGTGCTTTTCCAGAACCATTCTAAATTACTCCGAATGCAGGTATATCCAATCTCTCTGAATCTTCTAAAGTAACCTACCCACTAGATTTTAGGTTTACTGGTCTTTAGTTCTCAAGTTTATCATTGTAGCCTTTCTTGAATATTGGCTCAGCATACGCTATCCTCCAGTGTCCAGGACCTCACTCGTTGGCCAGCAATGATGGAAAAGAGGCAAGCAGGGCTCCCACAATTTCCTCTCTGTCCACCTGTCCTCCTGCAGTGTTCCTGAATGTATCTGGTCAGGACCAGGAGTTTTTAGAAATATTGCAAAGTCTGAAAAATACATCTATTTATTTCATGTACAAACACGAATGCGTGAGAAAGTGACTCAGTGATGGTTAACATAACAAATTATAAAAAAATTAATCATAGGAAGTATCTTTAGAAGAATTCCAAATATTCTGGAAAGCTGATAACTCTCAGAAATTAATGATCCGGAAAGGAAGGCCATGAAACTGATAAGGAACACAACGACTGCATCAGTCTATGATCTATATTTCAAATGAAACAAAATAAAAGCAAGGTCAAATGTGGAAATTTGTAATCGGGAGAGGAGAGATCATCGTAGAGAACAGGGAAATGGTCAAGAAAAGAACCAGTTACTTTACATCTGTCTTCATGGAGGAAGATCCAGAAAATCCCCCAGTAATACCAAGTGATCATATCGGACTTCTGCAGCTAAAGACATAGAGTCAATTCATATCAGTAACAAGGTAGTACTTGAACATGGAGCTGGATTGAGCATTGCTCGGTCTGACGAAACAGATGTACTTCCTATCAAAATGTGAGAAATAAATCACCAATAGTCGTGTTAATTGCACTGTCGATGACTGTGTTATATTTTCCTGTACATTCAGCAGAGACCGAAACTATTGTGGATAAACGCGATCCAAGCACCATCGATGAATGCAATGGATCCAAACAGCTTCAAAGGGGAACAGACATAGTGTGAAGAACTGCAGACGAACAAACTTGACATCTATAGGGAAACTTATAGAATCTATTAAACAGGATGACACTGTTGACATCTGGAAATTAACAGCAACAATGGAAAGAATCAGCATACATTTCTGATAGAGAAATCATACTTGATAAACTTCAGAATTGGTTGAAGTTGTTTCTTACAGCTTAGATAATGGGGAAACAGTAGAGGTCATATTTATGGGATTTTCGGAAGGGATTCAATAAGATCTCAGTGAGTTCGTAAATGCAATGAATGTGAAGGGAATTTGGAGGAATACATGTAAGCGGAAAGTTAAAGTTTGGTTCGCCTTCATTTAAGAGATTCAAAACATTGATGTAAAGACATGTTGCAGCAGTTTCACAGTGTGTTGATGAGACTGTATCTGGAGTATTGTGCACAGTTTTGGTGACCGAATCTCAGAAAGAATATACTGATCACAGAGGGAGTGCAATGGACATTCTCCAGACTAATCCCTCAGATGGTGAGATTGCCTGATGAGGAAACTCGGCCTGCGTTTCGCTTGAGCTTCAAAGAATGAGACGTGGGTCTCAGTGAAATTGAGAAAATGCGAAAAAACATATGACAACTTGGAAATGAACAGAACACTTCCCTCGCTGCCTATTCCACATTGAAAGCACATAATGTCAGGATCTGGGACTGGCCTGTTAAGGCTGCAATAAGGAGGAAATTCATCACTTGGAGGAGACTGACTAACACAGGGGCATGGAAACCTACTGACAGGCAAGATTAGGGAGAATCTCCAGATATTCTCCAAGTGTATCCAGTGGAACAGAAAAACCACGGAACAGGTAGGTCTCATTAGTGACTTGCCAAGTTGCACCCAAATCAACTTTAGTGGTAGGAGACAGAGGGTAGTGGAAGAAGGCTGTTTGTGTGATTGGAGGCTCATGTCTAATGGTGTGCCACAGGGATCAGTGCTGTGTCTCTTATTAATTCTGATTTGGAGGTGTTGGTTTTGGACTGGGGTGGACAAAACTAAAAGTTACATTACACCAGGTTAGATTCCAAAAGGTTTACTCGGCGGCACTAGCTTTCGAGGCACTTCATCAAAGCGCACAACGACCTGGTGAAGAAGCAGCGGTTCGAAAGCTGGTTATGGGAGCCACATTACAGGAAGGATGTGATTGCACTGGAGGGGGTGCAGAGGAGATTCACCAGGATGTTCCCTGGGATGGGGTATATCAGCTATGGAGAGAGGCTGGGTAAGCTCGGGTTGTTTACGTTGGAGCAAAGAAGGCTGAGGGGTCCGTGCATCAGAAGGATAAGATTAGGAGGGACATGAACAGGGGGGATAGACAGCAGCTGGTCCTTTTAGTCAAATGGCCCCACTTTTAAAGTGAAGGATTTAAGATTTAGTGAGGATTTGAGGACTGTTTTTCACCCAGAGTGTGTTGGGGTTCGGAATGCACTTCTTGAGAGGGAAGTTGTCATGGTAACCTCAAAACCATTAGAAAACACATGGTCGTGCATTTGAAATGTCATAAAATTCACAGCTACGTGTCTTGTGTCGGAAAGTGGGCCTAATCTAGACCGTGCTGTACTTCTGATGGAACAGAGACTGTGCTTCTGTTATTGTATGGATGAGGGAGGTCAGTCGTTGAGTGGCTTAAGATAGGAATTGATGGGTTTCTGAAGATTATATATCAAAGTATAAAAGAGTGAACTTGTAATATCTTCTGAAAATATGTCGATGGCAAAATTAAGAGAAAAAGTTTCAGCGTTCTTACAGTCTGATACCAGATAATTGAGGACAGGGAAATAGCTGAACTATGGAATAAATACTTCAGTTATGCCTTCACAGAAGGAAAAAACAAAGACAACTTCCCAGAAATGCTAGAGAACTTTAGTCTGGTGAGAAAAAGGGAATAGCAACTAAATTAGCAACTAAACAGTTTTAGAGAAAACTATTGGACTGAAATTAATGGCCACAGACAAAGTCAACAGAGATTTATGAAATGGGAATTATATTTGGAAAAGTGGCTTTTAGCAACATTATGGAGAAGATATCGATGCAATACGATTGGAAGCTCAGCAAGATTTTTGAGAAAGCCCCTAGCCTTTTGTGCAAATTCGAATTCTGTGGGACTGGGGCTAATATATGGTCATTATTTTAGAATGGGAGAGCTGGCAGAAAACAGTGAGTAAGAATAAAACCATGTTTTTTGTTAATGGAAGGCTTAGAGAATATTACAAGAATCGAGATTTGACATCCAGATATTCTCAATACACATTATATCTTTGGTTGATGGGCTCAAATGCAATATTCCCAAGTCTGCTGACAGTACTAAACGATGTCAGCTTGCGAGTGGATGAGGAGGATGCGAAAAAGACTCCAAGGTGATTGAGACAAGAGGAGAGATTGGGCAAATACGTGGTAGATGGAGAGCAATGGGAGAGATGAGATGTTTTGCACTTTGATGGGAACAATAGCATGGAAGCCTATCATTTGAAAAGGGAGTGGTTGAAAAATGTTGATCTATAAAGGAACTTTAGCTGCATTTTTGTTTTATTTCTGTGCAGCCCTCCGAGTCCATGTCAGGCAGTGAGCTCTGAAGCTAGAAGTCATTGGCACGCTGACCAGAGTATATAGACCCTGCAAGTGGGGAGCTATAACATTGAAAACGATCTGTATCTCCCTGTACACTAGTCAGTGAAAGTAATATTGCAGGTGTAGAAAGCAGGTAGGCTGATAAATTAGATTAGATTACTTACAGTGTGGAAACAGGTCCTTCGGCCCAACAAGTCCACACCGACCCGCCGAAGCGCAACCCACACATACCCCTACATTTGCACCTTACTTAACACTACGGGCAATTTAGCATGGCCAATTCACCTGACCTGCACATCTTTGGACTGTGGGAGGAAACCGGGGCACCCAGAGGAAACCCACGCAGACATGGGGAGAATGTGCAAACTCCACACAGATAATTGAACCCGCGTCTCTGGTGCTGTGAGGCAGCAGTGCTAACCACTGTGCCACCGTGCCGCCCTATAAATGGTGTATTCACCTTCATTTCAGGGGGATTTGAATGCTGGAGTAAGGGTCATGCATTATTGTTCAGTCCCAGTGTATGGCACGCCATGTTGGACAGGATGTTTGAGCATCATTGACCTCTTTGGAAATTTTCCAAAAATAGAAATTGCTGAAGCAACTACTGAAAATGTTGCAGCATCTTCTGGAGTGAATGCAGAGTTAAACTTTCAGGTCCTGTGACCCTTTACAAAGCTCCCAGTTTCTCCAGCATTTTTTGTATTTTTATTAACAGTATCCATAAATATTTGTTTAGTTGAAATTTTGTTCTGTGCCTATTCATTCTGGAGAAACTCAGCAGGTCTGTCAGCATCTGCAGAGGCAGAGAAAAAGCATTAGCATTTTAAGCCAAATGTGACACTTCTTCACTACTGAAAAGAATTGTAAAATGGGATTCTTAATCCCTTGTCAGATGTGGAGGATGGGTGACAGGGAAAAGAGGGTGTGGCAAAGTTAAACCGGCTTTTAGCACGGGTGAACGAGTGGATGACGTACAATGTGTTGAAATTAAGGTGTGAATGGAGGGAAAGGGGTTCCCGCTATTGAGTGCAAGATAAAGAAGACACAACCAGACAATGTCATAGAAAGACCAGGAGGGAGAATGTTGACTATGTGGCATTATATAGATCTGACCATAGATACGTTATCACCGTCGAGATCATCGCCCCCGTTAGACAAAGGAATCTAGGTGCTTGACGTCTTATTGGCACCAGTAAGCATTTCATGCTGCCTTAGTGTTGTAATATGGAGAAAAAACAAATCACCATATGAAGTTTGGGCTGAGTGTTGTTTACCTGTCATGTTTAATATTGTTTCAAATTTGCAGTGCTTATCTTTAAATGCTTGTTCTTGAAGTTAGTATCAGATGGAGTGTGGGAGGCTGGGTGCTAAAATCATGAGATACATGGATAGGGTGAATAGCCAAGATCTTTCCAACGGCATGGGGGAGTTCAGCCATAGAAGGCATAGGTTTAAGGTGAAAGAGGAAAGATTTAAAAGGAACGAAGTGGCAACTTTTTTTTACACAGAGGTTGGTTGGGTATGGAATGAGCTGTCAGAGGAAGAGTGGTAGATGCCAGTACAGCTACAACATTTAAAACTCATTTGGACAAACATATGAATGGGACAGTTAGACGCATAAAGGCCAAATGAAAGCAGGTGGGACGAGCTTAATTTGGAAAACTCGGCCAGCATCTACATTTACAAAAGCTTCATGCAGGGTCCGAGTGGTTTTATGAAAGGTAAATTATACTTTGACCTGTAAAATTACGCAAAGTATTTCTGGAGAGGCCTGAGAATGTAACAAGCGGATTTGATAAAGGGGATCTGGTAGACACCAGGCTTTCCAGAGTTTTTCCACAAGGTATTACAAAATAAAAGTTCTTACACAAGACAGAAGCTCGTAGGATGATGGATAATGTATTAATATTGGATGATGATTGGTTAGCACATAGAAATCGGAGAGTCAGGATTAATGAATCTTCATGATATAGTTGTATCTGCTGGAGTACCACAGCTATGAGTCCGATGGCATAGATCTTTACAATCTATACTGATAGACAGAAGGAGGGAGTTGAGTGCAACATACATCCGAGTTTGTGGATGACACAGAGAACCAAAAGGCAGGCTGTTATTTAATGGAGAGGACTTTCAGAAAAGGAGCAGTACAAAGGGATTGGATTCTTCCAGTGTATGAAACAAAAAGTCAGCAAGCTGATGCAGCAAGTAACGAAGTTGGTTCAAAAGACGGGTTCCTGGTATGAAAGGTTTGTATTATTGAGAATCTCTAAAATGGTGAGGTGATTATTCATTGGTGTTTAAATGAATGAGGAGTGGTTCTGCTGAAAAATACAAGACACAGAGAGGGGTTGACGTGGTAGATGTTGAGAAGTTGTTACCATCCCTGGGTGGAGTCTCGAACTCGAGGACACAGATACCGAATATGGAACATCGATTTCAGTCTGAGTTGCAAAGTGATGTCTTCTCTCAGAAGGTAGTGAATGTCGGGAATTCCCTGACCGAGAGAGGTGTGGAGGGATACAAGAAGTCAGCAAGAAAGTGGAGTCGAGCACTGGAGTAGATCAGCCATGTTCGTATTAAATGACAAGGCAAGCTTGAGGGGCCGAATAGTCTACTCTTGTTCCTACTTTTTAATTTCACATGATATGCTTTTGCAAAGTAACTGGTTATTATCCCAGAAGTTGTGTTGTGTAATGCTACATTCGGGTGAGCAGAGGATTTGTTTGAATTAACCCTGAGTGAAGTATGGGGGCTATATTCACAGTAAATCGGGGTCTGTAATACGACCCACATCTGGCGCAGACGTTGTGGAGAGGGGAAGCCTGGAAACAGGGATTGGGGGTGAGTGTCACTTCCTGACCCAGCCTCAATTTTCCAAGTACATTTCCAAAACTGCACCTAACCATCGGAGTGGCCTCGATCTGCCGCTATATAGCAGATCCGAAGGACCGAATGGAACATGAGAACATAAGACTGAGGGACACGAGGGGGCCATTCGGCCCTTTGACACTACTCCACCAGTAAAGTATGCCATGACTCATCTCATTGTAGTCCCAGCTGCACTTATCTCTCCATGCACCATTATCCCTGTATTCACCTGTCTACGGAAAATCAGCCGAAGCCAGTCTCGACATAATACAAAGATTCAGCCATCCCAAACCTCTGGGAAAGAGGATTCCCACGTGAATGAATTCCCACTTTGTGAATTTCTTCTCACTCCAGTTGTGACTGAGGATGGAGGGTGTCACTCTTTCCTTATCTAGTCCCACTCCTCACTGCTCACAACGAACTGTAAATGTAACCAAGTTGGTGATATGGTCGATGATAATGGTCTCAGACTGGGTTAGATTCAGTAACAAGAACAAGTCAGGCAAATTTCTTTAGTCAACCATAAGTTACTAACAGAACTAACAGATGAATATGGTAGATCTGTGGGTGGCACTGCTTCCTCACATACCACGGAGCTGGGTTCAATTCCAACCTCGGACGACCCTCTATATGGAGGTGGAACATTCTACTTATGCCTGTGCGGGTTTCCTCCCAGTGCTCCAGTTTCCTGCCACAGTCCAAAGATGTGCAGTTTAAAGTGGATTGCCCATAGTGCCCAGGGATGTGGAGGTTAGGTGGGTAAGCTATGGGAAATGCAGGGTTACATCGATAAGACTGGGGGGCACGTCCAGGTGGGATACTGTTTGCTGTTTGGTCAGTGTGGACTTAATGGACGGAATGTCCTGCCTCCACACTGTAGAGGTTCTATGACAATGACAATAAATTTGAACGAAACAAACACTCAGTGGGTATATACCTGATCCACTCTCCTCAAGGTCTCGTATGTTTTTTTTCTCTCATTCTAAGAGTAACCTTTTAAAGCCTTTATAATATTAGCCGTTCACCCCAGGAATACGTGAAATGAAATATCTCTGAATTGCTTCCAATGTAATCATATCTTTTCTCAAATAAAGAGACACAAAAAACTAATCTCACACTCAGATCATAATGTTTATAATTGTTTTCTCAAAGTGCTGTGCGTCTTTGGAACACTCTTTCCCACGGAGCAATGGAGGCAGAGATATTGAAGTTTTCTTTTGAGGCACAGACGGAAGGTTCATAAATAACAACAGAGTTAAGGATTATCGAGGAATGGGCATCAATGTGCAGGGTGGGGGGAATGTATCAAATGACACGACTTCAGAACCTGCAGGAATATAATGCAAAATGAAATGATAATATCGATAAAATGTTAAGGGGGAATACAAAATGGCGGAGATCCAGAAGGTCTGCTTTGCTGGGCTCTGCCTCAACACACGGGCAAAGTGGTTCTCTAACCCACCCCATCCCAGCCATTTACTTAAACTTCAACACGAAAGGAGCAATAGAATCTTTACTAATCCCGTTTTGTCAAATGGAAATGACAAAACACGGGAAAGGATCGAGTAAGTCCCAACAAGCGGTGCACCCGTCAGAAGCATCGAGCATACCTGAGGCTGTAGCTGCAACCCCCTCTGCTCGTTCCCTGGACCCAGTTACTCACCAGGCCTTGGTCACTGAGTTCATCAAGTTACGCGAAATGACTGAACCCATGATTGAAGAACCGTTCAGTCTGCACCTTAACTGAACAAGATGACGACCTCGAGAACAGGAGTAGAATGAAGAATATTCACATCGTCGGTTTGCTGGAGGAGACAGAAGGTGATCAGCTGGTGAGTTTTTTCAAGAACTGGCTGCAGCGATTCCTTCACTTCGAAACTGAGGAGGGACGGGTGAAGAGTGAGACAGTTCATCAGTTTCGGCTCGGAAGTCAGACTCAGACCAACGCCTTCATCCTGTCATTACGCGATTACATAGTTATGGGGACAAGCAAAGACTGGTGGAAGCTTTCAGAACCCAGGGAAAGATCTGATGGGTTTAATTCACGAGAGCTCCAGGATTACGTTCTTTCAGGACATTTTAGCGGCTGTGATTCAGGAAAGAAAATCTTTTGATGAGATCAAGAGAAGAGTAAGGGAACTCTGGATTCAGTATTCCTCACGGTACCCCGCGGTGTTCCGTATTGATTTCAATGGATTTCAACAAACTCGTGTGACTCTCCAGAGAAAGCGAAAACTTTATGGACATTTTAATGTAAGCTGGATATTTAGATAATCATGTTTCTCCTAAAGAGATTTTGTTGGATTTTTCTGGTATTAACCAGTATTAAATTATAGCCGTGACTGGGTTGAGTACTCACTTTTAACTTCTTCATTAGTATTACTACTCTTTTTCTCTTTCTTTGCTTGTGTCTGGGGTGCAGCTCAAGCTGGAGGGTGTTACAAAGGTAGTTGAGATAACTAAGTGCCAACCGAAGGGCAGTTCAAGCCCGATTTTTGTTGTTAATTGCCCAGGTTTCCATATTGGTAGCGGGCACAAGATAAAGATTTGAGATATGTAAGCGTCCCCAGGAGGCGGTAAATTCCCCAATCGAGTGTGATTGGCATTTTGGATTTTATTTCATTCTTTGTTTTTTTTTGTGTTTAGCTTTGGAAAGTTTTGAGAGCTTTTTAGTTGTAGTAGTTTTAGGTGGTACAATTTTTAGGCTCAATGAGTCCTTTTTTTTCATTAATCATTAGGGATGCGTAATTCGATGTGAAACTCTAAAATTGAAATGTTGCTACAATGAGTTATAGATAATGATGCGCTTAAATGTTGTACCTGGAACATTAAGGGGAGCCATCTGCCAGTCAAGAGGGAAAATGTACTTTCTAGTCTTCAAAAAGAGAGAGGGTAAATGTTGTCCAATTGCAGGAGATGCACCTTGATGGCAAGGAACATTTGACGTTAAAGCAGGGTGGTTTGATCGGGGTTTTTTCTCTTGTCTTTTAATACACCATTTAAATTAGTAGATTGTATTATAGACTCACGGGAGGATCATCATCCCCAAAGTCTTGAACCAATGGATGTAATACAGTATTTTGAATGTTTATTGCCTCCCCCCCACCCCCCAACCGTGCACAATCTTAAAATCCTGGTGGATGCATTTTCCAAATTAAGTTATCTTGCATCGTGGCACATAATTGTAGAAGGAGATTTCAACTGTCTTATGGCCCCACAGTGGACAGAGTGTTCAAATGTCCCTAATACCCTCATTATAATGTTAGCAATTAGTGGATTTGTGTGCAGAACTAGAGCTGGTGGATGTCTGGAGGCAGATATACCTCACAAGTAGGGATTTTATTTTCTCCTTTAACCCGCAGAAATGGCACATGAGGGTTGATCTCTTCCCCATCCCAGCAACAATCTTAGATTCGATGGCATCCTACACAATTGGTAATATTATCCCAACATTCCTGCCCCAGAAGTAAGATAGAAATAACATAAGATTATGTTGTATGCAGATGAGGGTCTTATGTTTTTGTCAAATCCCACAGTTTCGGCAGCTCACGTGATGTAATGCATTAATTCGATTATCACCTTTTCAGGCTATAAGATTAATGTTACAAAGTTTGTGCCCATCCCTATGGGAGGTCCAGGGAAATACTGATGTTGAAGGCAAATCCTGGTTTCCTTTTATATGGTACGGGGGTGGTTTCCCTATTTCAGTATATTCATTACATCCATCTTTGATCATTTATTTAATGTGAACGATGTCCATTTGTTTGACAAAATTAAACAAGACCTTCAAAAATGGGATGCACTTCCAACATCCTAGCTAGGTCGGATAGCTCTTCTTCAAATGAATGTCCTTCCTTATTTGCTAGACCCCGTGTGAATGCTTCCTTTAATCTTTCCCAGACAGATGTTTAGGAGATTTAATGGCTGGTTTAGCTCTTTTATTTGGCATCATAAGCGACTCTTTATCAAGTTAACCAAACTGCAATAACCCCACAGAGTGTGAGGAGTAGATTCCCAGATTAAAATCTATCAATTAAGCTCTTTACTATCCTATGTTAGTGTATGAGCCACTGAGGACTCAGCGTCACTATGGTTAGATATTGAACCCTCTCAGAGAAAATGAACCCTTATTAGTCTGTTTTTCTTAGAAAAAAATGACATTGTGGAGTATTCTCATAACCCAGTAACTATCAATCCTGTTAAAACATGAATGACAATGCGTCAGATCGAGGGCAATATAGCCAAAACCATGTTTCTTAGTCCTACAATTGGTATAACGAGTTGTCTACCGGGCTTAATGGATTCCATGTTTAAACTGTGGGAAGCCAGCGGGTAACTTGCTTGAGTGATTTAGAATTAATAGAATCCCTACAGTGTGGAAACAAGCCCTTGGGCCCAACAAATCGACTTCGACACACCCAGACCCATTCCCCTACCATCCTAAATTTACCCTGACTAATGCTCCAACCTACATATCCCTGAACACTATGGGTGATTTATCAATAGCCAATTCATCTAACCTGAACATCTTTGGATTCTGGTGCTGTGAGGCCACAGTGCTAAATACTGAGCCACCACGTGTTATTTGGGGGAGGACGAATGACATCATTTGATCAAATAACTCGTAAGTATGGACTACCTACTGAAGATGTCTTCTGTTTTTTTTCCGGATCAGAGATTTGATTTTTAAGAAATGCAGCTTTAACAGATTCTTACAGATCCGATAGAGAGAAGTGGGTGCTTATTGCTTAGAATAAACTCTCTGTCAGTACTCTTTATCACTAGTTGGAGTGTGTCCCCTCAGACGAGACTGTGCAGCTTTCTGATGCCTGCGAGAGAGTGTTGGGGGTTCAGAACACTTCGGAGACATGTGAGGATATTTGTGAAAATGCTCAAAGGATTTTGATCTGTAATAGGACCCATTCCATGCAGTTGAAAATTCTTCATAGTGTCTATCTGACCCCAGATTGCCTTTCAAAATGCGAAGTGGGATTATCTTCAGCATGTCGTAAATGCAGAATGACTACTGGCACTCTTATTCATTGCTTATTGCCCTGCTGTCGGCTTCATATATATTGGAGCACTGTGGTAGCTGTGATAGAGTAGGTATTGGAGACTGAATTGGAGATGGACCGAGTTTTTCTTTTCCTGGGCCTGCTCATGGTCCCTTACACAGATGCACATGAGGAAAAAAAATATCCTTACTTTCTGTGCTAGGAAACATGTTCTGTTTGTGTGGGATGTCTGCAAACCCCGGGTCTGTTGTGTCGTCGTAAGTTCTTCATGGAGAATATCCCTTTGGACTTTCTCACCAGTATGGTGCATCAAAAAACAGAGATTTATATAAGACATGGTAGCCCTTTTTCGATTACCACAAAGCAGGTGTATCTGTCACATTAAGAAGGGCTTTTATATAGCCATAATGATATTATCTAATGAATCTAATATCCAGCAAGGAATAATTATGAACATAAAAATGCGTATAAGAACGAGAGTTATTGTATTGTTATGCTGAGCTGTACTATTTATTCATTATTTATTGTTTATGTTTGTTTTTCTTCTGTCAATTTAGTGTTTTTAACTTGTTTTGTATGTTCATGTACATGCGTTTAATTTTGTTCAGTTATTTGAGTTGTGTTGTTATTGAGTTATTACAATATTAAAAATCTCTTTTCAATAGAATTACATTTTTAAAAATTTAACGTGGTAACATTGATAGAATAGAGTCCCAAAGAACTCTCATTAGAGAGACCATATCTAGGTGACATCCTCAGTGCTTGGGAGCCTCATGTGAAGCACTTCTGTGACGTTTCCTCCAGCATTTATAGTAGTTTGTATCTGCCGCTCCCATTTGTCAGTTCCAGCTGTCCGCTGAAACATCTGCAACACAAATTCCCAGCTCGGTGAACAGAACCACAACAACGAAAACCCGAGCTACAGATCTTCTCACGAACTATATACACTTCTATAAGAAGCCCTTCAGTTTCCTAGGCTGTAAAGAAATAAGTTCTAACCTGTCCAACTTATCCCTATAACTTAAACTCTTTAGCCCAGGAAACATTTCTGAAATGTCTTCTACGCTCTTCCTTGTTCAATAATATTATTTCTAGAGCAAGGTGAACAAAACTGAACACCATACTCCAATTGCAGCCTTACCAGTATCCTGTAAAATTGCAACATAACGTCCCAACTTCTATAATCAATGCCCTGATGAAGGCCAGTGTGCCAACAGCCTTCTTCACTGAACTGTGTATCTGTGATTCAAATTTCAGACAACCGTGCACCTGATCTCTAATGTCCTAAATTCCACTACACTCCTTAAGGCCCTCTCATTCATCATTCAACTCCTACCTGGATTTGACTTTCCAAAATGCATGACGTCACCCTTATCTATGTTACACTCCATATGCTATTTCTCAGCCCACTTCTGCTTCCGATCAATGTATTGCTGCAATTTCAGGTAATGTTCCTCATTGGATCACTCCTATTTTGGTGTCATCTGCAAACTTACTAACCTTGCGTTGTGCACCATCGTCCAGATCATTGATATAGATAACAAACAGATGTGGGCCCAGCACCGACCCCTGAGGCACTCCACTAGTCACAGGTCTCCAGTCCGAGAAGCATACCTCTACCAGAGCCATTTGCTTCATAACGTCAAGCTAATTGTGTCCCCAATTTGCCAGATTACCTTGGAGTCCATGCAATCTAACCTTCCAACGCGGCCTACCATGTGTAACCTTATCAAAGGCCTGACTGAAATCCATATAGACTATGTCCACCACCCTGTCATTGATAAAATTTCTGGTCACTTTCTCAAAAAACTCGAACAAAATGTGTAAGGCATGATATGCCACACACAAAGCTATGCTGACTGCTCCAAGTCAACCTCTGTCTTTCCAAATGCATGCATACATTATCTCTCAGAAAATTCTCAAGTGGTTTACTCAAAACATATATGAAGATTACTGGTGCATACTTCCCAGGTTTTTGTTCGCAGCCCTTTTTGAATAAGGGCACAACATTTGCTCCTGCCCAATCTTCCGGGATCTTGGCCCATGAACTGTTTTCTCTTGCCTCTTGCGGTGCTCTTGGATATATCTAGTCAGGACCAAGAGATTTATCTGAATTTATGCATTCTAATATGTCCAACAGCACCTCTACTATGATATTAACGGTACCAAGATATGACAACTAGCCTAACTTCCACACACCCCCCAAAAGATCAAAGATCTTCATGTCTTTCTTCGTGGTTAATACAGAGGGGAAATTGAGGACCTCGCCCATCTGTTGTGGTTTTACACATGAATGCCCACTTCGGATTTTAAGACGACCTATTTTCTCTCTAGTCATTCTTTTTCTGTCCAGAGATTACATTGATTCCAGCTACCTGAACCTGAGCCCTCCTTTTTGCTCCTGCAAGTCTCCCCAGTCTCCCTGCATATTTGTTTCTCTAATTCCAGTTGATTATTTGGAGGCTTACAGTGCAACCACTATAACATCACCAACTCCCTCTTACTTCTTTGCACCACACATAAAACCTCACTCAACATTATCTCAGTTGTTTCATCTTTAAATACTGGAGTGGTATGCGCCTGAATCGGAACTATTGATATTGAAACTGTTTCAATTTACATCTCTCACTTTCAGTGATTTTCACACCCACAGCACCCCTTGTCAAGGCGCAATGGAGATATAAAGCTGTGAATGAATGGGAGCTACGCATCCTGTCACTGCCAGCATTGGCTGCAAGTTTCCCCACACTAGGTAGTGATCTAACACAGTATTACCGAACAATGCAACAGTCTGGGTTTATATATGGATGAGTAAAAAATGAGGTCTGCAGATGCTGGAGATCACAGCTGCAAATGTGTTGCTGGTCAAAGCACAGCAGGTTAGGCAGCACCTGAGATGCTGCCTAACCTGCTGTGCTTTGACCAGCAACACATTTGCAGTTATATATGGATGAACCAGTGCAGTCTGCACAGCTCCCTATGCTGGACATTTAGCCCAGGATTATAGATCAAGCATCGGTGTGGGCTGCACAGAATTCCACTCTGGACATTGCTGGGTTGCTTTCAGCAGTACGCTGGCTGGATCTATACAGTGCTCCATCCTGAACGTACAATGGATGGGCTGGTTATGTGAGTTGGATTGCGAATGTGAGAGAACTAAACATCTGGCAGTGCCTTTATTTTGTGTTTTCATTCTTGTGACTGGACCCTTCAAATTCTGACTCATCTGATTAGACCTGACCCTCTGGATGAGTGATGATAACTGTGGTTACAGCATCTGGGTCTGCAACGTGACCAACAAATGGAGCAGAGGCTACAGAGAGGGGGGGTCTCCGTAAAATGAAATGAGGGAATCGCTATCAGATCAGCCGTGCTCTTAATGAATGGTGGGGCAGGATTATGTGGAGGACGAATGCAAGTTATTCATCTATTTCTCTTTGTAACAGGCAAACTCCACCCCCCCCCCCCACCCCGCCAGTGCCCAAAGCTGGTGGGGAGTGAGTCACCTCCTGCTGTTCCTGAGTAACAGGATCCTGGGGCCTCACAAGACTCCAGATTTCCCAGTGCAAGTCTCGAGCAGTTGAGTGACTCCCTCCTGTTCCTGTGACCCAGTCTCGAGCAGTTGAGTGACCCTCTCCTGTTCCTGTGTCCCAGTCTTGAGCAGTTGAGTTACTTCTTCCTGTTCCTGTGTGCCAGTCTCGAGCAGTTGACTGACTGTCTCCTGTTCCTGTGACCCAGTCTCGAGCAGTTGAGTGACTCTCTCCTGTTCCTGTGTCCCAGTCTTGAGCAGTTGAGTTACTTCTTCCTGTTCCTGTGTGCCAGTCTCGAGCAGTTGACTGACTGTCTCCTGTTCCTGTGACCCAGTCTCGAGCAGTTGACTGACTGTCTCCTGTTCCTGTGACCCAGTCTCGAGCAGTTGAGTGACTATATCCTGTTCCTGTGTCCCAGTCTCGAGCAGTTGACTGTCTCCTGTTCCTGTGACCCAGTCTCGAGCAGTTGAGTGACTATATCCTGTTCCTGTGTCCCAGTCTCGAGCAGTTGAGTGACTACATCCTGTTCCTGTGTCCCAGTCTCGAGCAGTTGAGTGACCCCCTCCTGTTCCTGTGTCCCAGTCTCGAGCAGTTGAATGACTATGGTACCTCTATAAAAAGGATGGGCTACACCTGAACCTGAGGGGCACCAGTGTCCTTGGGGGGAGGTTTGCTAGTGCTCTTTGGGAGGGTTTAAACTAACTCCGCGGGGGCATGGGAACCAGGACTGTAGCTTTAGGGTACAGGACCTTGAGTGTAGGGAGGTTAGGAATAATGCAGCGATCACTAAGGAGGGTGCCTGTAACCAGAAAGGTGGATTGAAGTGTGTATACTTCAATGCCAGAAGTATAAGGAATAAGGTAGGTGAACTTGCAGCGTGGGTTGGTACCTGGGACTTCGATGTTGTGGCCATTACAGAGACGTGGGTAGAACAGGGACAAGAATGGCTGTTGCACGTTCCAGGGTTCAAATGTTTTAGTAGGATCAGACATGGGGGTAAAAAAGGGGGAGGCGTGGCATTACTTGTCAAAGACAGTATCACAGCAGTGGAATGGACGATGGAAGAGGACTTGCCATCTGAGGTAGTTTGGGCTGAGGTTAGAAATAGGAAAGGTGAGGTCACCCTGTTAGGTGTTTTCTACAGGCCTCCTAATAGTCCTAGAGACGTAGAGGATAATATTGCGAGGATGATTCAGGAAAAGAGTGAAGGTAGCAGGGTGGTTGTTATGGGGGACTTTAACTTCCCAGATATTGACTGGGAGAGCTATAGCTCGAGTTCATTAGATGGGTCGGTGTTTGTACAATGTGTGCAGGAGGGTTTCCTGACACAATATGTCGACAGGCCAACAAGAGGGGAGGCTATATTGGATTTGGTTCTAGGTAATGAACCAGGCCAGGTGTTAGACTTGGAGGTAGGTGAGCACTTCGGGGACAGTGACCACAACTCGGTGACTTTTACTTTAGTGATGGAGAGGGATAATCGTGCGCCGCAGGGCAAGAGCTATAGCTGGGGGCAGGGAAATTATGATGCAGTGAGGCATGACTTAGGTTGTGTGGATTGGAAAAACAGGCTTCAAGAGAAGAACACTAATGAGATGTGGGGATTGTTCAAGGAGCAGCTACTGCGTGTCCTCGATAGGTATGTACTAGTCAGGCATGGTGTAAAGGGCCTTGTGAGGCAGCCGTGGTTTAGTAAGGAATTGGAGTCCCTTGTGAAAGGGAAGAAGGCGGCATATGTAAAGATGAGGCGTGAAGGTTCAGTAGGGGCGATTGAGAGTTATAAGGTAGCCAGGAAGGAGCTAAAGAGGGAGCTAAGAAAAGCGAGAAGGGGACATGAAAAGTCTTTAGCTGGTAGGATTAAGGAAAACCCAAAGGCTTTCTATAGGTATGTCAAGAATAAAAGGATGACTAGGGTAGGTATCGGTCCAGTCAAGGATAGTAGTGGGAAGTTGTGTGTGGAGGCGGAGGAGATTGGAGAGACATTAAATCAGTACTTTTCATCGGTATTCACTCAGGAACAGGACACTGTTGCTGATGTGAATATGGAATCACAAATAATTAGAATGGATGCCCTGGAAATATGCAGGGAAGAGGTTTTGGGAATATTGGAAAGGATGAATATAGATAAGTCTCCTGGGCCTGATGGCATTTACGCCAGGATCCTATGGGAAGCTAGGGAGGAGATAGCAGAGCCATTGGCCTGGATTTTTATGTCGTCATTGTCAACGGGAATAGTACCAGAGGACTGGAGGATAGCGAATGTGGTCCCATTGTTCAAGAAAGGGAGTAGGGATAGCCCTAGTAACTATAGGCCAGTGAGTCTGACTTCAGTGGTGGGCAAAGTCTTAGAGAGAATGGTAAGGGGTAAGATTTATGAACATCTGGGTAGGAATAACGTGATCAGGGATAGCCAGCATGGTTTTGTGAAGGGCAGGTCGTGCCTCACAAACCTTATTGAGTTCTTTGAGAAGGTGACTATGGAAGTGGACGAGGGTAAAGCAGTAGATGTTGTGTATATGGACTTTAGTAAGGCGTTCGATAAGGTTCCCCATGGTAGGCTAATGCTAAAACTTCGGAGGTATGGCATTGAGGATACATTAGAGGTTTGGATTAGGAATTGGCTGGCTGGAAGGAGACAGAGGGTAGTAGTTGATGGATTATGTTCATTTTGGAGCGCAGTTACTAGCGGTGTACCACAAGGATCTGTTTTGGGACCATTGCTTTTTGTTATCTTTATAAATGATCTAGAGGAAGGACTTGAAAGCTGGGTAAGCAAGTTTGCGGATGACACGAAAGTCGGTGGAGTTGTGGATAGTGAGGAAGGAAGTGGTAGGTTACAGCGGGATATAGATAAGTTGCAGAGCTGGGCGGAAATGTGGCAAATGGAATTCAATGTAGCTAAGTGCGAAGTCGTTCACTTTGGTAGGAATAACAAGATGATGGATTACTGGGCTAATGGTAGGCTACTTGGTAGTGTGGATGAGCAGAGGGATCTTGGTGTCTATGTACACAGATCTCTGAAAGTTGCCACCCAGGTAAATAGTGCTGTGAGGAAGGCATATGATGTACTGGGCTTTATTGGCAGAGGAATTGAGTTCCGGAGTCCTGAGGTCATGTTGCAGTTGTATAAGACTCTGGTGAGGCCTCATCTGGAGTATTGTGTGCAGTTTTGGTCGCCATACTATAGGAAGGATGTGGAAGCTTTAGAACGAGTGCAGAGGAGGTTTACCAGGATGTTGCCTGGAATGGTAGGAAAATCTTATGAGGAAAGGCTGAGGCACTTGGGGCTGTTCTCATTGGAGAAGAGAAGGTTTAGGGGAGATCTGATAGAAGTGTATAAGATGATTAGGGGTTTAGATAGGGTAGATACTAAGAACCTTTTACCGCTAATGGAGTCAGGTGTTACTAGGGGACATAGCTTTAAATTAAGGGGTGGTAGGTATAGGACAGATGTTAGGGGTAGATTCTTCACACAGCGGGTTGTGAGTTCATGGAATGCCCTGCCCGTATCAGTGGTGAACTCTCCTTCTTTATGTTCATTTAAGCGGGCATTGGATAGGCACTTGGAAGTTATTGGGCTAGTATAGGTTAGGTAGGACTCGGTCGGCGCAACATCGAGGGCCGAAGGGCCTGTACTGCGCTGTATCCTTCTATGTTCTATGTTCTATGTACTATAGCCTGTTCCTGTGTCCCAGTCTCGAGCAATTGAATGACTCCCTCCTGTTCCTGTGTCCCAGTCTCGATCAGTTGAGTGACCCCCTCCTGTTCCTGTGTCCCAGTCTCGAGCAGTTTAATGACTGCCTCCTGTCCCTGTGTCCCAGTCTCGAGCAGTTGAGTGACTACCTCCTGTTCCTGTGTCCCAGTCTCGAGCTGTTGAATGACTCCCTCATGTTCCTGTGTCCCCGTCTCGAGAGATTGAATGACTGCCTCCTGTTCCTGTGTCCCAGTCTCGAAAGGTTGAATGACGCCCTCATGTTGCTGTGTTCCAGTCCCAAGAGGTTGAATGACTGCCTCCTATCCCTGTGTCCCAGTCTCTAACTGTTGAGTGACTGCCTCATGTTCCTGTGTCCCAGTCTCGAGCAGTTGAGTGACTACCTCCTGTTCCTGTGTCCCAGTCTCGAGCAGTTGAGTGACTGCCTCCTGTTCCTGTGTCCCAGTCTCGAGCTGTTGAGTGATTGCCTCCAGTTCCAAGTCTTGAGCAACTGAGTGATGCCTCCTGATCCCAAGTTTGTGAAAATCGATGTCGTCCTCTTAATACTGACCAACAGGCTCCAATCGCTCTGTGCTCAACTGCTGCTCCTGTGGAATGGAATTGAGGGACTGAATGGTCTCTTCACATTCCTTACAGCTTCTCTTGACTAAAAGTCTTTCTCCTGTTGCTGTAAAACACCATCAAAATCTGAATGATGTATTTTTGTCAGTAATTGAGCAAACAAGCTGACTGACAGAATTCAGAACCTGGATAGCCTCTTCCTGTTCCTGTGTTACACACTCAAGAGGGACAAGAGTCTCAGTGATGTACAGCACGGAAAAAGACCCTTCGATCCAGTCGTCCATTCTGACCAAATATCCTAAATTAATCTCGTCCCCCTTGCTAGCACTTGGCCCATCTCCCTCTAAACCCTTCCCATGCACGTATCCATTGAAATGCCTTTTAAATGGTGTAACTGTGCCTGCCTCCACCACATCTTTTGGGTGTTCAGTCCATAAACACAGCAGTCTCTCTTTGACAGTGTTGTACCTCATTTCCCTTTATAAATCTTTCCCCTCTCACCTTAAACTTTTGTCCTGTAATTTTCGACTCGCCTATCCTGGGGTAACTGTTTACCTTATCTATGCCCCTTGTGACTTTATAAACCTCTTTAAGGTCACCCCTCAGCCACAACACTTGAAAATACTCCCAGCCTATTAAAACTCTCCCTGTAACTCTAACTCTCCAACACCTGCAACATTCTTTTCAATCTCTTCTGTACCCTTTCTAGTTTGACAACATCTTTCCGACAGCAGGGAGCCCAGAATTAAAGGTAATATTACAAACGTGGCCAAACCAATGTCCTGTACAAACACTGAGACTCAAAGCACGCACCAATAAAGGGTGCTGTTTCCTCCTGGATTGGAGAACTGCATGTCTGAATGCTCCTTGTTACCATGGGGTGTGTTTAGGTGATGTTAGTATATTGGAACAGTTCATTTGTAGACGGCTTTGTATTCATTGTTCGGTTAAGGTTTCCAATAGTTAAGTTATGCTCAAATACTCTTCATTTTGTATGGATTTTCATTAGAGTGTTTACATATATTGTGTTTTAATTAATGGTGAGTGGTTTGGCTAGTAGCATCATATCTGGAAATTCCACTTCGCATCTGCCTTTAAAATAAGAAAATGTTGGCATCCAAGCGACTTTCTTGAAATAGTTTGAGGCAGTCTGGTTGGTCTATAGCAAACTGGGGTTTCTTGTCTGGTTCTAAATCGATAATACAAAATTGGGTTTGAATTACAATCCCTACAATGTGCAAACAGGCCATTTGACCCAACAAGTCCACCCTGACCCTCCGAGGAGTGACCTACCCAGAAACATTCCTTTACCCTATTATTACACATTTACCCCAACTAAGCCATCTAACCCACACATTCCTGAAAACCAGAAACAATTTAGCATGGCCAATTCACCTGATATGCACATCTTTAGATTGTTGGAGGAAACCAGAGCATCCGAAAAACTCTCATGCAGACACTGGAGAGTATGCAATGGAGGCTATTGGGTTCAAAAGTCACGTATGGTAGTTGTTCCGGATGTTGAATTCGGTTGGTTTAAAACGTGTTTTGTGTATAAAGATTCTTTCCA
The DNA here is from genome assembly GCF_020745735.1 of Hemiscyllium ocellatum. Lineage (NCBI taxonomy): Eukaryota > Metazoa > Chordata > Chondrichthyes > Orectolobiformes > Hemiscylliidae > Hemiscyllium > Hemiscyllium ocellatum. Next base: position 732,897 of record NW_026867947.1, read on the forward strand.
TCACTGAGAGTTCTCTGGGTGTGGAAGAAGTGAAGTTGTGGGTTTTACAAAATGTAACGAAGGCAAAGCTGTAGCAATTGACAGACAAGCTGGAGTTGGGGTTGTGCTTGTCTGTGAGAAAATGAGAGATAATTACAGCTTTAGCTCGGCAATTACATTTGGTGGTACCGCCATCAGACTCTTTGGAAATGGCTCGAATTCAATTTGAAATGAGGCGCCTTGAACATGAGAACGAATTGAAACCATTTAAATAAAAATGAGAAGTAGAAATAAAAGAAAAGGAAATGAAGAATAAAGAGAGAAAAGGAGAGAAGAAAACCAGAGACTTTCAACTTCAAAAGTTGGTAATTAGAGAGGAAATTTGACATAGAAGATGGAGATGAAGGTAGATCGTAGGATGGATGAGGAGGATAGTGAGGATGAGCAACCCTTTAGTAGCCAAAAGCCTGATGGGGTTCTGTTTAGATACATGCAGGCATTGTCTACATTTGATGAGAAGGATGGGGAAGCCTTTTTAATTTCATTTGAGAAAGTGGCTAAACAAATGCAGTGATCAGTGACCATGTGGATTTAGTTGATCCACACATAGCTGGTAGGTATTTGCATCCCGATCAGTGGAGGTATCTGGCCAGTATGGGATGGTGAAGAAAGCCATCTGAAGTGCATATGAGCTTGGGCCAGAAGCGACAGACAGCGTTTCTGGAATCTAAAAAAAGCTCCCTGGTTAAACGCACATTGAGTTTGAAAGAATCAAACAAAGTAATTTTGAAATGTGAGGAAGGGCATTAAAAACAGAGCAAACCTATGGCACTCTTAGAGAGATTCTTATTTTTGCGAAGTTCAACAATTCACTTCCTGCAGTCATGAGAACTCGTGTGCAAGAGCAGAGAGTAACAACGGCAAGATCAGAAGCTGAAATGGCTGCTGATGATGATTGAATTCAGAAATCAAAGTTTGGTTTCTGTGAGAGATTGTGAAGAATGTGCGAGATCTTCTTAAAATATATACCTGTGAGAGTAAGGTTTACTGGCCAAGGCCAGGAATAGCAGGTAAAGGGATTCCGGCATTAAGAGGTACAGACGTATTTAATTCTTTTATGCTGAGACATGAGGAGCTATGTCATTCAGAAGGACTGTTGGAGAGATGAGAACTGCTCCATTATGTAATGTATGGTTGGAGTGTCCAGTGGAAACAATTTATTCCACAATGGGGAAAGTGGCCTTGAGGTTGGTGTGAGCATTACAACATTTCAGCATTTAAATTATTGAATCTTTATCACTGATCGTGACCGCAGTCTGTTTCGATTGAGCGTATTATTGCTGCCATTCAATTTAAGACAAATCTTTATCACTGATCAAGACCCCTAAAAACCTTTGGAGACGTTCAGGTAAAAAAAATACCAGTCTGTTTCGATTGAGCTTATTATTGCTCCATTCAATTCGCAATTATACAGGTGACAGGGCGAGAAAACCTAAGTTTTGACATCTTCTGGAGACGTGGATGAAGAAAAACAAAGGCATTCTGTGGTAGGAGTAAAATGACTAAAATCGAATCTCGTTGTGAACATTTATATGCTCAAAGTCAATATAATATATATGCATTGCAGTCATAGAATCACAGAGTCATAGAGATGTACAGCATAGAAGCAGGTACTTCAGTCTAAACCGTTCTTGCCCCCAGATATCCCAACCCAATCTAGTCCCACCTGCCAGCAGCCGGCCATATCCCTCCAAACCCTTCCTATTCATATCCCCATCCAAATGCCTCTTAAATGTGGCAATTGTACCAGCCTCCAACAAATCCTCTGGCAGCTCATTCCATACATGTACCACCCTCTGCCTGAAAAAGGTTTCCCCTTAGGTCTCTTTGATATCTTTCCCCTCTTACCCTAAACCTATGCCTTCTAGTTCTGGACTTCCCGAATCCAGCGAAAGACTTTGCCTATTTATCCTATCCATGCCCCTCATAATTTAGTGAATATCTATCAGGTCACACCTCCGCCTCCGACACTCCAGGGAAAACAGCTCCAGCCTGTTCAGACTCTCCATATAGCTCAAATCCTCCAGTCCTCGCAACATCCTTGTAAATCTTTTCTAAACCTTTTCAAGTTTCACAACATCTTTCCAATAGGAAGGAGACCAGAATTGCATGCAATATTCCAACAGTGGCCTAACTAATGTCCTGTACAGCTGCAACATGACATCCCAACTCCTGTACTCAATACTATGATCAATAAGGGAAAGCATATCAAACGCCTTCTTCACTATCCTCTATACCTGCTACTAATAGAGGAAGATTAGGAGGTCTAAAATGAATCCATCTTTGTAGATTGATAGATCATTTTATTAAAGGTGGAGTTGTGAGGATACTATCACGATATAAAGGTTATTTTCTCTTGTTTTTTTAAAGGAAGGTTTAAAGGCAGAGGTGTGGAACTGAAACAGTTTAAGTAAATTACTGAGGAGGCCTTTATGTGTTATTAAAACGGTGGTAACAATTGAAGGGCAGTGGCCAGCTCTCCCAGACCAGGGTTTCTCATTTTGTTTTTAGCTGCAGCATTCAGAAGCTGTTGGAGATCCCAGCAGGGCTCGAAGTTTCAATACATGATTCCCAGCTGCTTTTCTCTCTGAGATGGTTGTTGATGTTGATTTTTCCTGGATCAAAAAACTGCATGGAAGAATCTGTATTTGAATTTATCTTTGTGCTAAGCAGTGTATACCAAGAAGGTACGGTATCTATTGTTTGTGTAAGTGTACCAACATATAAGCTATACAAAAATTTTCTTTGATTGTATTTTAACTAAAGTTTGAATAGATTATATTTGGCTTAATGTCGAGTGCTTTGACCAGTTACAACATATCTGGAAAGCACACTGCACATCTCTCTTTCAAATAAGGAATGGTTTGGGTCTAAGTGGCCTTCTTAACATATTTTGCGGGGATCTGGTCTGGTCCACAATATTTGTAGCTGAGGGGTTTCTGACTGACTCCTGTTGTTGAAAAGTTAGTGGAGTTGCTGGGGATGGTTTGCTGGGGCTTGTGCTGTGAGCTGCCTCAGACATTCAGGGAGGCCGGAGGATTTGATGATCCAACTTTGGATGAAGCATGGGGACTATGGTAACAGCATCTGGGTGTGTAACATGAACACCAACTGGAACAGAGGCTGCAGACAGGGGAAGCTCTGAAACCACGGAGTGAGTGTGTGTAGGGAAAGGGATCTGCTATGTCCACCCCGGGCTTTCCAGGAGCAGCTTCCCAAGTTACACTTAACCCAGGAACAGAGTATGAGGGGATCTGGACTGAACAAGGATCTGGTCACAGAGCGGTGTCACCTTCTTCAACATGACCTGCAGCTTCACGCCAGAGAGAAGACGGTGCTGCCTGTGGCTATTAGGGTCACAGTTTCAGTGATCCGAAACTTTCCAGGCCGGAGTCGGTGACAGCTCCATCATCTCCCAGTATCTCAACATCAATGTCACCATTCGGTGATGGAGGATGTATATGGTGGATGAGGTCAATACATTGCTTCTCCCTCAGCGGGAAGCTGCCAGGTGTATCCTTATTTTCCCAGTATAGTGAGATTCCCGAAGGTGAACATGGTATCTGCAGAGTAGCCAATAAATGGGGAGAGGTAGAGGAACTGAAGGAGCTCTCACTCTATTTATGTTACAGTGTGTCCATGCACAATACATTATGTTGGTGAATACCCCTGTCCTGAAAGCAGCCACAGTTCCTTCATTCAGAAGCAGGCAGCCATTCCCATCGTCTACGGGTCTCCATGTAGCAATGAATAATTGTATCTTGGATAAAGGCCATCCCCTTGATACACGTTTCAAAACACCATCCCCACCATCAACCAACCACATCAAAATACTCTCTGTGAACGGAGAGCAAAGTGGTCACTTTGAGTGTCAATGAGTAGACGATCAGGGATGGAGCAAAACCTTCCATATCTGAACGGGTCTCCGTGAACCCTCCAGTACCCAGTATCACTAATGCCTGTAATCCCTCTCCATTTCAGTAACATACTGCCTTCCATTATTCCTGTAAATGAAATTACAGGTTATATTATGTTGTATTGCTCCTTCCAAATTGTTATCCATTGCCTTGAACTTTCTGTATCTATTTGCAGACACTCCACCCTCTCTTGATAATTTAATCTCTTGCTTATCCAAGCGACATCACCAAACTCAGTATCTGGATATCTGTTCCAACCTCCTGATCATTGATGTAGATTGTAAATAGTTGAGGTCCCCGCACTGGTCACTGTGTGACTCCACTGGTGACGTTCTGACAAACTGATTAAGACTGACTTATCCAGAGAGCCTGCTTCCTGTTTGATAGACAGTCCTCCCTCTATACTGTTTAACACGGTCGAAAGGCTGAGTGTGGACGAGGAGCATCAGTCAGGAATCCAACCCCTCGAACCAGCTCCGCCATTGAATACAATCATGGCTGATGTTATCGCGGCCTCTGTTCCACGTTCCTGCTATCTCTCCATCCTAAGACACTTTCTTTGCAGGAAGCAGTTGAGGGAACTATCTCTGAGCTCCTGCCAATATAACAATACACTTTCTTCATTGAGTAAAAAAAATTTACACACTACTCCAACGTGATCTTTCTATGATCTTGTACAGAGGCAGCAAAAACATTACCAGGCTGCTGAAAGGTTCCCACCCAGTTTAGAGCAGTCTCAGCACTCTAGGGTAATACACAGCATTGTTTAAAATCATTGTCCTTCTCTATTCCACATGCATAACGGGAGATCTAGAGAAAATCTCACAAAAATGCTTGCGAGGAGCATGAATAACGTGGCGAGATGACCTCTAACATTAATTTTAATTAGAATCTTGCCATAGGGAAGGTGCCAGAGTACAGGAGAACAATTAATACGATTCCACTTCACAGTAATCATGATTTGGAAATGCTGGTGTTGGACTGGGGTGTCCAAAGTTAAAAGTCACACAACACCAGGTTATAATCCAACAGCTTTAATTGGAGGCACAGTAGCTTTCGGAAAGCTGCACCTTCTTCAGGTGATTGTGGAGGACAAAATTGTAAGGCACAGCATTTATAGAAAAAAATTACAGCATGATGGAACTGAAATTGCACATTGAAAATTACCTTGATTGTCTGTTGAGTCTTTCATCTGTTCGAATAACATGATAGTTTAGCTTCTTCCGTGTGTAAATCAAAAACCTTTTTTTTAACAGTTGCATTCTCAGGTTAACTGAAACAATTGGGTTAGTTACACAATATGTCGAAGGTGTTAGCGCCCTGTGTTCTCTGTCTATGCCATGATGTGCAGATCGATTCTAACCTAAAAAGTCAGATAATAGAGTTTTACTGTATTCATGCAGTTTTTGAGCAAAGTACAATGTAACTCTGCAAGTACAAATTCACCCCACAAAATGTATGTGTGCATGTGGGTCTTTGTGTCTGTCTGTGTGTATGTCTGTCTGGCTTGGGGTTGTGAGTGTGAGAGAGTGTATATGTGTGTGTAATGATTGCAGAGTGTCTTAATTCAGTGAGGGGTGCATGTGTGAGTGTGGAAGTGTGTATGTGTCTGGGGTGGGGGTTTGTGAGTGTCTGTGAGAGAGAGGGTATATGTCCCTGCATGAGTGTAGAGTGGTCTAAGTCTCTGAGAGGATGCATGTGTGAGTATGGGAGTGTGTGTGTCTGGAAGGGTGTGCGCGAGTGTCTGTGTGCGTGTCTGTGTATATGTGTGTCCGTGTGTATGTGTGTGTATAGGAATGACTGTGTGTGTGTATGTCTGTGTGTGTATATAGTGCATTGGTGGTCACCTGTAGTATGGCATGAACCCAAGGGCCCGGTTGAAGAACTCCCTATGGGTACTGAACTTAGCTATCAGCCCCTGCTTGGCCACTTTTCGCTGTTGCCTGTCCTGAAGTCTGCCCTGGAGGATGGTCACCCGAAGGTCCGAGGTCGAATGTCCTGTACAGCAGAAGTGTCCCCAACTGGGAGGCAACACTTCAGTCTGTTGATTGTGGTGTGGTGCCCATTCATCTGTTGCCGTAGCCTTTGCTCAGTTTCCCCAATGTACCATGCCTCTGGGCGCCCTTGCCTGCAACGTATAAGATAGACAATGTTGGCTGAGTCACATGAGTACCTGCCACGTACATGGTGGGAGGTGTCCTCACATGGAATGGTAATACCCATGTCCACATTCTGACACGTCTTGCAGCGCCTACCGTGACAGGGTTGTATGGAGCTGTCCTGAGAGCTGGGCAGCTTGCTATGAACATATGATCTGTTTGAGGTTTGGCGGTTGTTTAAAGGGAAGTAGTGGAGGTGTGGGGAAGGTCTTGGTGAGGTGCTCATCCTAGTTGATAATTTGTTGCAGGTCACGAAAAACATGGCATAATTTTTCAGCTCCTGGGAAGTACTGAACAACGAAGGGTACCCTGTCGGTTGCCACAGCAAGGTACCGTGATGACTTCCTTAGGAGATAGACACGTGCTCCCTATAACAAAGTGACAAAACCTGAACACAATACTCCAAGTGCGGCCTTACCAAAATCCTGTATAACTGCAACATGAATTCCCAACTTCCATACTCAATGTCCGGTCTGATGAAGGTCACTGTGCCAAATGCCTTCTTCACTGCCCTGTCTACATGTGCCTCCACTCTCAGAGAACCGTGCACCTGCATACCAAGGTCTTTCTGCCCACTACACCCCTTAAGGCCCTCCCATTCGCCGTGCAACCCCTACCTTGAGTTGAGATTCTAAAACATCACGCATCTATATTAAATTCCATTTGTCATTTCTTGGCCCACTTCCCCACCTGATTAAGGTCCTGCTGCAATTTCTGATAAACTTCCTCACTGATCATGCTCCCACTTATTTTAGTGTTATCTGTAAACTTACAAATCATACCTTGTATATTCTCAACCAAATCCTAGATAACAAACAGCCATGGACCCAGCCTCCAGTCTGACAAGCACCCTTCCACTAAACCCTCTGCTTCCTACCATCAAGCCAACTGTGTATCCAATTGGCCAGTTCCCCAGCATTTCCCGCGATGTAACTCTCCAGAGCAGCCTGCCATGTGGAACCTTATCAAAGGCCTTACTGATATCCATAGAGACTATGGTTACCGCTCGGCCCTCATCAACCTTCTTGGTCACTTCATCAACGAACTCTAACAAATTTGGGAAGCATGATCTCCAACTCACAAGTCTATGCTGACTGCTCCGAATCAAACCCTGTGTAAGTAATGGGTGCAGACAATGGTATGCTGTCCTTCATTGTAAGATGATTCAAGTACATAAGTAATGCCATCTTCCTGCTGTTGTAGGGCCTTGCTGAGAGCGTGGTTGTGACACTCCCTACGGATTTGATCTCCTTTATAAGGAATGATCTCCTTACCACAGACACGGATGATGGTATCACGAGGATAGAGTGAAGAAGCTGAGTGTTTAATCAGTAGAGCTGTGATAGAAGAAGAAACTGTGACGTTAAACACGAAGAGTGGCAGCGATCACTTACTTCCAAAAGAGACATTGACAGGGTGAGAAATTCCATTCTTTACTCGGGATTGGTTGGTTTGATTTATTGTCATGTGTACCTCAGTACAGGGAAACACTTTATTTATGAGCAGTGGAGGAAGATCATATTAAACATGGCCAGACAGATCATAGGGTGGAAATAGACTTGGACAGAGTAAGGCACACAGGTTACACTGAACAGGACGGACACTAGACAAGATCAACATGAACAAGATCAGCATTATTTGAACTTAGAGATTCATTCATCAGTCTAATGTGGCTTTCCTAATAGTTTATATGCCTAAATTAACTCTCCCCACGTTATTGTGCAGTCGGCGTGTGGACCCATACTGAACGTCATGTTGCTCACAATCCCCAACAGCAGCCACAAAACCTTCCATCTGAAACAGGTAGCCATTCCCACCAGCTTCCACCCTACATAGAGAACACCAGGCTGGCTTCTCGGAGATGGAAGGTGCCTTCACACAAGACATATGGCTTCCCTCCTCACCACTAGAAAACCGCGTTAAAGTCCCACGTGTGTATCATGACAGACGGAGCTAAGAAGAACAACGTGGAGCAGTTTGTCTGTGCAGCCTCTGCTCCACTTGTTCACCATGTTAGAGCATCAATTAGGAGACAGCGAGGACTTTTGATGCTGAAGATCAAAGTAGACCGTGGTTTGCTGGAAAAGCACAGCAGGAGAATCGATGTTTCGAGCATAAGCCATTCATCAGGAATCAGCATCAATTACCTCATTCTGCCCCTGTGTACGTGCATTGAGGTGGGAATGGCCTCCTACTGTTCCTGTGTAAGTGACTCAAGGGAGTGACAGGATTCTTCCTCGTCCGATTGGACAGGGCCAAGGGCCTGATTGGGTTACCCCTGGTTCCTGTATGACAGCGCGATGTGCTGACTAGTGTGATGATGCTGTAGCTTTAAGAGGTTATTTTGTTCTGGTTTCTTTTACGAGAGAGATTGAATGACCGTTACCAAGCTGGCTAGTTAGGACCACTTGAGTAAATAACTAGTGAGGCCTTAGGTTTATTTTAATGCAGATGAAATGGGTATGGTCAGCTCTCACAGATTAGGATTTCTGTGTTTTGGTTCCTCAGTAACATCAGAAATTATTGGGGTCTCCACCGAGTTGAAAGTTTTAGTGAATGTCTCCTGGCAGCTACTCTCTATGGATTTCTCTTGGTGCTGTTTTTAAATCCTGAATTGGAGAAATATTTGTGTCATTCAGTGTCTGAATATTCCTTTTTGCCAAGGGCTGTGTTCATGTGATTTTCCAGTATTGGAACAGTTCATTAGTATTAGTTCCTAGATCTATTATTCTGTTAACTTGTCCAATACAATTACATTATTCTAAATTCTTCTTTCTTTGGTTTTATTTCATCTATCGTGTTTAAGGAAATGGTGTTATGCTTCACACCGAGTTGTTTGACCAGTCACATTGCATCTGGACCAGATACGTTACACTTTCTTTGAAATAAGAAAACATTAGAGTCTCGGCTATCGCCTTCAAATATTGTCAAGGGGCTCTGGTGTGGCCCATCACACTAGACTCCTTCTCCTCCTGAGTAATAAGTTGGTGGCACTGAATGGGCTGTCCCTGTTCTTCTCCAATAGTGTCAATGGGCTGAACGACTTCCTCATATTCCTGTGAAACCCGCGTGAGGTGCAGAATGAACTCTTATTTTACTGTGGCAATGTGCAGTGTCAGACAGTCCTTTATATGAATGTTACTGACTCTTTAAAAGCACAAGCCTCAATGGAGTCCATGTCTTGCTGCACATGGACACAGCCCATTTCAGGAGCTGATGGGGGATAAAATGTTCTGAACATTGTGGAATCTTAAGTGACCATCCCCACTTCTGATCTTATGGTGGGAGGGTGGGGGCGGGGAGACATTGATGAGGCAGCTGAAGGTGTTTGTGAAGAGGAAGCTATCCTGAGGATCTCCCACAGAGGTGACCCAGGACTGAGATGATGCACACCTTCCTTAGTGCCATGTTTGACTCCAAACACTGGACAGTTTTCTCTGATTCCCATTATGTTCAGATTTGTTAAGCTCTTTGATGTCAACAGAAGTCAACAGAAGCCTTTGTATAAGGGCCAGTCATTTTTACCTGACCCCTTGTGTTAACCTCTTTTGGTCACATCAATAAGCCATGGTATAGGAGCAGCAAGGGTTTTCTTCAAACAGGTGGGATTGAATGTCAGGATTTCTCTTCTCAAGTGTGTTCGGGGAGCCAGATGACTGAAAGTATTTGAAGTATTTGTAGATGGAGATTGACCTGTCAGAGAGTTGAGGGCGATGAAGAATTGGGTATGAAAGAGGATTTGTGACCAAGAGCAGATCAGTCATGATCTTAGTGATGGGCAAGGCAGGCTTGGGGAGTGAATGACCTGCCCCTGTGTCTGATGTTCTCACATTCTGTTATTGGAAAGTTAGTGGGTGTTATTTTCATGAATTCTCTGGTATTGAATGTTGCCGTCAGGGAGACAAGAGGATGTTGTGAGCCATCGCTGGGTGAGATATGGGGGCTGTATTCACAGTGAATCTGGGTCTACAACATGACCAACAAATGGAGCACAAGTTTCGGAGGGGGGAAGCTCTTGAAGAGAGATGAGGGGCCTCTTTCATACCCAGCCTGGGTTTTACAATTACATTTCTCAAATCACCTCAAAGCGTGTGGGACGGTCTTGAAGGGCCGAATGATCTCCTCTGTTTCTGTGCACCAGGTTATAGAAGTAAGTAGTCTCTACATGCTCCTGCCTACCAGGTTTAATGGGCTGAATGGAACAGAGGAACACGGGATTGAGGGACAAGAGTGAGTCATTAGATACGTTGAACCTTCTCCACCAGGCACTAAGATTGTGGCTGATCAGGTTGGGGTCTCAGCCCCACTTTCCTGTCTGTGTCCCATTATCCATGACTCAGTTCTCTGTCAAATATTTACCTAATGCAGCTTTCAATCAATGTGAACATAGAGACACGATAAACTTCCAGTGAAGAGGATTCCCACTTGAAAGGTTCATTCAGAATTATTCGTCGTTCCTCTGATAGAATCAAAGTGTCATGCAGAATGGAAACAGACCCGTTAGTCCAATCTGTTCACTTCGATCGGATATCAAATCTGACCCAGTTCCATTTGCCAGCATTTGGCCAATATCCCTCTTCTTTCAGATACTTTTTAAATGTGCGATTGTAACCGCTTTCACCACTTCCTCTGACAGCACTTTCTGAACACACACCACTCTCTGTGTGAAACATTTATCTTCAGTCCCTTCTAAATCATTCCCCCTCTCCCCTCCAACCTATACTCTCCTGTTCTGGGCTCCCTTACCCTGGGGAGCAGAGCGTGGCTGTTCAGAATATCCATGCCCCTGCTGGTTTTATAAACCTCTGACACTCCAGGGGGAAACACCTCAACCTAATCAACCTCTCCCTAAAGCTCAAACCTCCAGTCCTGGGACTTCCGTGTAAATCTTTTCTGCAGACAACCGAGTTGTATGCAGTATTCTTAAAGTGGCCTCACCAACATCCTGTACAGATACAACATGCCACCACAACCCCGATACTCAATGCTCTGACTGATTAAGGCAAATGTGTAAAATGTGTTCTGCACCACTCTGTCTACCTGCGACTCCACTTTCAAGGAACAATGTACCTGCAGCCCGATGTCCGTTTGTTTCTCAACACTCCCCAGGGCCTGACCATTAAGTGTATAACTTCTGCCCCGATTTGCGTTCACAAAATACAAAACCTCGTCTTTATCTAAATTAAACTTCATCTGTCAGTCCTTGCCCCTTTGTCCCATCTATCTGTGATCTTGTTGTACTCTGAGATAATCTACTACACCACCTTTCTGATATCGTCTGTAAACTGACTAACTATGGCCCAATGTTCACATCTCAATCCTTGACATAAATGATGAAATGCAGTGAACTCAGTCCTGATCCTTACAGCACACTGCTGCTCACAAGCCTCCAGTCTGAAAAATACCCCTCTTCCTTCAAGCCAATTGTGATTAGCTTCTTCTGTATCCCATGTGATTGAAACTTATTAATCTGTCTAAGAATCAGAATGAAATATTAGCTACGAAAAGGGAGGCTGAGTAGGTTAGGTTTATTTTCACTCGAAAAAAGAAGATGGGGGAAACTTATTGAGGTTTGCAAAATCATGAAGGGTATAGACAGGGTGGACAGAGACAAGCTTTTTCCCAGGGTGAAGGATTCAATAACGAGAGGTCGTGCTTTCAAAGTGAGAGGTAGACAGTTTAAGGGGGATACACGCGGTAAGTACTTTACACAGAGGGCGGTGGGCGTTTGGAACGCGTTGCCAGCAGAGGTGGTAGAGGCAGGCACGGCAGATTCATTTAAGGTGCGTCGAGGCAGATGCATGAGTAGGTGGGGAGCAGAAGGATACAGATGGTTAGGAATTGACCGACAGATTTAAACAGTACATTTGGATCGGCTCAGGCTTGGAGGGCGAAGGGCCTGTTCCTGGGCTGTAAATTTTCTTTGTTCTTTGTTATTTAAATGAACACCTTGCTGAAGTCCACATAGACAATGTCAACCAAACTGCCTTCATCAATCTTCTTTGTCACCTCTTCAAAAAACTCAACCAAATTAATGAGACATGATTTCCCAGGCAGAAAGCCACGTTGTCTACCCCGATTAGCCCTTATCTTCCCAAATGTATGTAAATGCTATCCCCCAGAATCCCCTCCAACAACTTACCCATCACTGACATCAGGCTCACCGGTCTATAGTTCCCCGGCTTTTTGGTTCACTGTTTCCTTTTCTAGTCCCACTCCTGCACTGCTCACAACAAAAGTTAAATGTAACCAGGTCGGTTATATAGCCGATGATATCGGTCTCAGACTGGGTCAGGGTCAGTTTTAGGAACAAGTCAGGCTGGTTTCTGTAATCTACTCAAATAGCACGTTTATGATCCAGAGCAATGTTACTCCAACTATGATGGAAAGATGGATGGCAAAGTGTTTGGGCATTGCAAATATATAATCAATATTTCCCTTTCTATAACACACACACACACACACACACTCTGCAATTGTAACTTGAAAGAACTTTGTCCAGATATTATCCCATGTACATTGTCCAAACTATGTCTCCATCACATTCCCTGTTCCATGTCGGTGCATCATTGCTGCTGTAATACACAGAGCCATACCCTGAGCAGGAAATGGTCTTGGTCGATTTGAAGATATGTTTTTATGTTCCTGCTTCACTAAAAAATAAAAATGTCTAATTTATTCAGATTACCTGTGTTAAAATGAATGCAGTTTTTAAAAGAAATACAGAAATTGCTGGAAAAGCTCGGCAGGTCTGTCAGCATCCAGATGCCTTTTACATGCTGTAGTTGTACCAGCCTCCACCACTTCCTCTGGCAGCTCATTTCATACGCACACCACCCTCTGTGTGAAAAGATGCCCGTTAGGCCTCATCAAGACCTTTTCCCTCTCACTTTCCACCAAAGCCATCGAGTTTTCGATGCCCCTAACCTGGGGAAAAACCCGGACGACTCAACCTATCCATGACCATTCTGATTTTATAAACCTTTACTGCTGCGAAATGTGACTCCAATCAACACGAATGGCTGTACTTTCAGTCATCCTGGGCCTAAATTCTGAAATGCAACACTGACACCTCTTCCTTCTCCATCAAGTCACAATTCTAAAACCAGTGTAATCAGTTTGTTCAGATATATTAGGAGACACTTCTGTGAGATTTACACCTAGACCTTTGTACCCAGAGGTAGGGACACGAGAACCACTCGGCAATACCCATAAAGCTGTAACATTATTCTCCTGTGTGTTTGTTCATCAGCCTGTCCTGACATGCAGTGACATACCTCTGCAACAGGCAGGACTTCAATCCAGGCCTTCTCATCCAGAGCTAGGAACACTACCACACAAGTTCAGGAAATGGAATCAAATCCAGAGCTCTGGCTCAGAGACACGGACACTGCCCACTATAATACCATACCCAGATTTTGGGTCATATTTTAGTTGCAAATGTGTTGCTGGTCAAAGCACAGCAGGTTAGGCAGCATCTCAGGAATAGAGAATTCGACGTTTCGAGCATAAGCCTTTCCTGATGAAGGGCTTATGCTCGAAACGTCGAATTCTCTATTCCTGAGATGCTGCCTAACCTGCTGTGCTTTGACCAGCAACACATTTGCAGCTGTGATCTCCAGCATCTGCAGACCTCATTTTTTACTCATATTTTCATGCCCACTTCCAGCTCAGTGTGGATTGATTATAATCAGGTTACTATTACTGAATTACAAAAAACACTTTGTATTATTAAACAAATGCAAGATATTTGTCTCAACTGTAGGATATTGAGTGTACGTGCTGAATATTGAAATTAACTATGAACATCTTTAATCGCTATTATCTGTAGTCTGCAATATTAGGGAAAGAAATCCCTCAGAAACACTCTGCCCGATGAAGGGTCTCAAATAGATGTTTATTACTGAACACCAGAGGTGAAGGAAGAGCTTAATTTCTGACCCCAAAACACCGATCAATCTTACCCACCTCTAATGTGTGTCTGCCCTCTTCCTAAAACCATGAAATGACACCAGGCCGCTGATTACTGTCCAGCCTCTCCTCCCCACTGACTGTGTCTGCAATCTGTCCCTCCTCCCTCTAACCACACAAGGCAACCCAAGCTCAGGGTCTTTGTGAACATCAAGGCCAGAGTGTGCAGGCCTCCTGGAGAGGGGTGGGCATTTTAAAATTGAAGGGGGAGGGGGAGGTGGCAGTCATATCACACACTGGGCTGAGGGGTGGCAGATGGAGGATAGTCTGGATTAATGCCAGGCATTGGATTTGGTAAATCAAACAAGAACAGGACCTATACAATTAAAAGTAGGGTCTTTTGGTGGTGTTGTAGTACAGAAACCTAGGCTGTCAGGTTTAATTCTTTAAAATTTGCATCTGATATAGAAAGTGGCTAAGAAGGTGTTTAACACACTTGTCTTCATAGGTCAGACCTTTGAGTATCGGACTTGGGATGTCATGTTGTGGTTGTACAGGACATTGGTGAGACCTCTTCTGGAATACAGTGTCCAGTCTGGACATCCTGCCCACTCATTCCATTGACACACCACCCTCTGCGTGAAACAGCTGCCCCTTAGGTCACTTTTAAATGTTACCCTCTCACCTTTAGCCTATGTCCTCTAGTTTTGGACTTCCCCGTACCCTTAGCAAATACCTTGACTATTCTCTTTGATATTATTGACCTTGATATTATTAAGCTAGAGAGGGTTCAGAAGAGTTTAACCTGGATGTTGCTGGAAATGGAGGGATTGAGCTATAAGGAGAGGCTGGGTAGGCTGGGACTTTTTTCACTGGAGAGTATCAGATGGAGGGGTAACTTCACAGAGGTTTGTAAAATGATGAGGGGTACAGATAAGTTAAAGGGCTGATGTCTTTTCCCTAGAGTTGGGGATTCAAAACTGAGGGATATTTTGAGGCGTGAGGAAAAAGATTTACAAAAGTCAGGAGAGGTAATTATTTTAGACAGAAGCTGGCTTGTGTGTGGAATGAACTTCCAGAGGAACTGGTGAAAATAGGGGCAGTTACAATTGTTAAAGTACATTTAGATCAGTCCATGGATAAGACATCAGTTTGGATGGTGCTGTGAGCAGCTGCCCTCGCCCTCACCCTCCCCCTCTCTGAGTGAATCCCTGTTGGTTTTCACCCTCTGCCAATGCCTGTGCAGTGGCGTGTGGAGGCCAGCAGAGGGTGGCATTGCATCACTTTCAGCCCCACAGAGACCTCCAGACCTGCCCCACACAGAGACACACAGATACACACACAGCAATTGTTAGGGCACGGCGTGAAGCTCATCTGATAACTTAAAATAAACTAAACATAAAGAAATGCTCAATTTACCTTGTAAACTGTTGAAATATGAGTGATAGAGAACTCCCAAATTCCAGTGTTAAAACAAAAAATATCAATGTATTTTTTTAACTCTGAAACTGAACATTTTACATCAACTATTCACAACTCTGGGACCCTCTTTCTCCTAACTGCTCATTACCCTACTCCAACTCTACAGCAATATACTGTTTCAATGAGACACTTATTAAAATTACATAAACGTAATTTCAAAACCACACAGCAGCTGTTGTTTCATCTGACCTCACACCAATGTCCCTTTCCCAT
This sequence comes from Hemiscyllium ocellatum, assembly GCF_020745735.1. Classification (NCBI taxonomy): domain Eukaryota; kingdom Metazoa; phylum Chordata; class Chondrichthyes; order Orectolobiformes; family Hemiscylliidae; genus Hemiscyllium; species Hemiscyllium ocellatum. The sequence continues at coordinate 748,618 of NW_026867947.1, forward strand.
GTTTCCTGGGAAGACTGGCTCATGTTACAGGATGTTATCGAAGTGTCTATGTTTCAGCACTCCGAAACCTGGGAACACATCCATCCATGACACTGTCTCTCAGTCTCCCCCTCTCTGTCTATACCCCAAACCCCTCCCATGTGGTGATATTTAAACTGATTCCCCCGCCATCTCTCTCTGACAGTGATGTTCACACCCACAGCACCCCCTTGGCATGGCACAATGGAGATATGGAGCTGGAAATGGGTGGGAGCTGAACATCCTGTCACTTCCAGCATGGGCTGCAAGTTTCCCCACACTGGGCAGGGATCTAACACAGTGTTACTGAGCAATGCACTGGGGTGCGTACACAGTCCTACATGCTGGGAGGGTAACTGCTCCTGGGTTACAGATCAATGCACTGGGATGGGGTACACAGTCCTACATGCTGGGAGGGTAACTGTTCCTAGGTAACAGATCAATGCACTGGGGTGGGGTACACAGTCCTACATGCTGGGAGGGTAACTGCTCCTGGGTTACAGATCAATGCACTGGGGTGGTGTACACTGCCCTACATGCTGGGAGGGTAACTGCTCCTGGTTTACAGATGAATTCACGGGTGATCACTGCACAGGTCACTGTGCTGGTCAGACTGTCTGGTTGAGGTTTATAGATAATACAATGATGTGGGATGTGCAGCTCCCCATGCTGGATTGATATTTGTCCCAGGTTCACACATTAGTGCCTGCTGTGGTCTGCACAGCTCCCCGTACTGGACAGGTATGTAGCCTGTGCACAGTCCATCATGGTGGTGGGGTGGATGGGGGGAAAGGTGATGGACAGGTCACGGAGTTTCCCGGACGTTTCCGTCTCTGACATTCCCCGGAACGTTCTGTCCCTGACATTCCCCGGAACGTTCTGTCCCCAACATTCTATAACTGACATTCCCCGGAACGTTCTGTCCCCGACATTCTATAACTGCCATTCCCCGGAACGTTCTATCCCTGACATTCGAGATCTGACATTCCCCGGAACGTTCTGTCCCCGACATTCTATAATTGCCATTCCCCGGAACGTTCTGTCCCTGACATTCTATAACTACCATTCCCCGGAACGTTCTGTCCCCGACATTCTATAACTGCCATTCCCCGGAACGTTCTGTCCCCGACATTCTATAACTGCCATTCCCCGGAACGTTCTGTCCCTGACATTCTATAACTACCATTCCCCGGAACGTTCTGTCCCCAACATTCTATAGCTGACATTCCCCGGAAAGTTCTGTCCCCAACATTCTATAGCTGACATTCCCCGGAACGTTCTGTCCCTGACATTCTATAACTGACATTCCCCGGAACGTTCTGTCCCTGACGTTGTTTGTTTGTGAACGGCCGGACGTCAGTGAATTGAACAAACGATAAGATCCCGAGGGAAGAGATTCTGTTCCAGGGAGAAGGAGACACTGTTCCGAAGGCCCCTCAGGCAGTTAAAGGAGTGAATACGTTTTCCCTGAGTTTACATTTCTTCACGACACGGGATCAACCACAATTTAGACCAAAATACAGAAATTACCAAACTCGGTTTGTCTTCAGGAAACTGGGAGAGAATCCTTCAGGAGAGCAACGTTCCCACCCTCCGTATTAGGAACTGGGAAGGAATGAGCTGTGTCTGCTCTCGAGTGATCGAGTGTGTGGGAATGTTCTAGAAACCATCTGTCCTTACGGATGTGTCTCTGTGTGTTTGGGGAGGGAGGGTTTCTTATGGTTTATGTCACATTTTTGTCAGTAATTCCGACCTTCCCATTTGTTATTCCAGCTTCAATTATTTTAATAAATCCCTGAATACAGGGACACATTTGAAAATCTCACTGGGTCCCCGATCAAACGGGTCCCTTTGCCTCCAGGCTGATGGATAATGGGTTTGTTTTCCTTCCTCACAGTTAACGTAGTGACCATCTACGTCCTGCTTTATAAAGATTGTGGATTGTCTCCATGTGTCAGACGTTACCTGGGGGCCATGGCAGCGGCGGATCTCCTGGTCATTATCCTCGACCTGATCCTGAGACACATTCCCATTGTTTATCGGGAACAGTTTTATTTCCTGTACTCCGTCCCCGTGTGTAATATCCACGCCGTCCTGCTTTATGCAGCCACTGACTGCTCGGTCTGGTTCACCGTCACTTTCACCTTTGATCGGTTTGTGGCCATTTGTTGCCAGAAGCTGAAAAGTAAATATTGCAGTGAGAAAACGGCGGCTGTGGTTCTGGGAGCAGTGACTGTGCTGAGCTGTTTAAAGAACATTTCCTGGTATTTTATGCTCACGGCTCGGTATTGGCTGGGGAACGCCCCCTGGTTTTGTGATGTAACAGGCACTGTTCGAGTCTCCAGTGTCTGGGTCACAATCGAGTCCCTCCACCACATTCTAACCCCGGGTGTCCCATTTCTCCTGATTCTGCTGCTCAATGTTCTCACCGTCAGACACATTTTAGTGACCAGCAGAGCCCGCAGGAGACTCCGCGCTCACACCAATGGGGACGCTCAGTCTGACACAGAAATGAGAAACCGAAAAAAATCCATCATTTTACTGTTTGTGATCTCGGGCAATTTCATCCTGTTATGGTCAACGTTAATGCTGTATTCTATATGGAGACGGATGTGGTATATTGTGTATACCCCTGTGTATCTCCATGACTTTGTGCGGGAATTGGGCTTCATGCTACAGCTCCTCAGTTGCTGCACAAACACCGCGATTTATGCCGTGACCAGACTAAGTTCAGGCAGCAGCTGAAGAATGTGCCGAAATATCCCTTCACCCAAATCCATCCATCATCAAATTCCCTCATTAATCACACCATCCGGGATTTTCTCATTTCAGTTCAGTGTTTCAGCGATGGAGCAGCCTGTCGCTATGGTGACAGACTGAGGGGAGCGCTGGTTTGTCCATCCTTATCCCACAGGGGGGGTTACAGGGAAACATTTCAATGTTTCTCACAACCCAGGGGCCAGTGAGAAAAGGCACCATCCCACTGACTGTATCCATCACTTCCATTTGTAACCAATAAAAATGTGATGAAAGCGTGCCGAGCAGCAGAGGGACCGATGTTGTTGTGTGTCTTTGTGTTGGAGAAGCTGAGCTGGAGAGAGACAGACTCAGCCCCAAGTCCTGGTCCTCAGGGAAGGGGAGGGCACCACGCCCTGAGCTCAGGAGCTGGGTTTAACTCCCTCTGTCCCCCCCAACTCCAACCTGGCCTCCCCATTACCTCTCCCCTACTCTTTCTCCTCAATTCTCTCTCTCTCTCTCTCTCTCATCACCTCTCCTCTTCACACTCCCTCATTTCCCCTCTCACACACAATCCCCCCAACCCCGGTTTCTCCACCTGCCCACATCTTCCCTATCCCCTCACCCTCACTCTCTCTGTCCTGCTGTCTCTGTCTCCCTCCAGCAGTTCTATCTCTACCCCATTTTCCCCTCCTCCTACCTCCCACATCTCCCCCCCCACACACACACACAGCCTCACGACCAACCAACCCCACACCCCCCAGTCTCTGGGTCAGAGGGAGAGGGAAGGACCAGGGAGACAGAATGTGTCTGAGACAGGGGGAGGGAGGGACAGGAGGGAGAGCGATTCAGTCAGAGAGAAACGGAGGAAGGTGGGGAGAGAGAGAGAGAGAGAGAGACTGATTGAGGGGGGTCAAGAGTGAGAGAAGGTGGAGGGAGAGTGAAGGAACGGGGGAGAGAGAGAGGGGGCAAGGGAGATATAGGGGAGATAGGGGAGGGCGAGAGATGGGACGAGGGAGAGGGAGGGATGTCAAGAGGGAGGGAGAGGGCGAAAGAGGGGATGGGAGAGAGAGGAAGAGCGAGAGAGGTCGAGGAAAAGGGAGAGGGAGAGGGCGAGAGAGGGGAGAGGTTGAGAGAGGGGAGGATGAGACAGGAAGTGAGGGAGGGGAGGGCAAGAGAGAGGAGCACGAGAGGGAGGGAGAGTGAGAGCGGGGAGGGAGAGAGGAGGGAGGCGAGAGACTGGAGTGCGAGAGAGGAGGAGGGCGAGAGAGAGGAGGGCGAGAGAGAGAGGGCGAGAGAGAGGAGGGCGAGAGAGAGGATGGCGAGAGAGGGGTGACCGAGTGAGGAGAGGGAAGGGAGGGGAGGCGAGAAAGTAGGGAGGGCGAGAGAGGGGGAAGGGGAGAGACGGGGAGGGCGAGAGAGGGGT